>NC_080052.1:5159235-5191735 GCF_026212465.1 Amaranthus tricolor | reverse complement strand
ATCTCACAACCTAGACGATTACCTAGAATGGGAATCCAACTTTGAAATGTATTTTGAATATAAAAAAACACTTGCAGATCAATAATATAAATAATTACCTAGGATAATATTAACCAAATTGGATGCACTTTGGTTAGAAGGAGTGCAAAAGAAAAGAATGAGGGAGGAGAGGGGTAGAATTGACATCTGAGCCTAACTTATAAAACAACTAATAAGAAAATATGTACCCCTACCCTATAAACAATACTGCACTCAGAGATAAGGGACAAACTTTGTAGCAGACAATTCAAGAAAGGGGCCAAGACCAAATGTGTGTTGCAATAAAAGAATTTGGACCATCATTGCTGAGTTCTTGACATATACTTGGATCAGAAAATTTTCCATTTGAGTTCCTATTTTGTAGGTTCACTACGACATAATTTGCTTTTAGTGGGCTATATTTAGCGACATTTAATTTAAATATCACTATTTTAAAATTCAAATAGTATATGTAGAGGATTTAGTAACATTTAGACCCTTTAGCTGCATTATAGAAATTATACTAAAGATTTTGCAACATAGGATCTAATGACATTTCTTATAAATGCCACTGTAGACTGTAGTAACAATTACGTATGCCACTAAATAAAGGCCAAATAAAGTATCTCTAAAGCACTTTATAGTGGAACTTAAAGTAAAAACCAACAATTATTCACTAAAAATATAATCAGTGGTATTTTTTTAATGCCACTAAATCCAATGTCGCAAAAAGTTAAATTTGCTGTAGTGGTTTGAGTTCCATTTTTCCATTGGATTCGATATTTCGGGAGAATCGTTAGGTAATTTGTTCCCTTTTTGTCATCATCATCATCATATCCTACGTTGTTAATTATCCCATCCCCTTTTCTTAAATTATGCGCTAAGCACAATTGTGGCAAAGTAATAAGGATAAAGAAAGAATGAGATAATAGTTCTCACTTTTTTGATAATCTAATTGTTATAGTTTTATTAATATTAGAATTCCAAATTAACAACCCTTTATTGATAAAAACATTATTATTCCTATCAAGTAGTGCTATAATTTACGTATTTGAAATTGAATATCATCCTTCAAAATTATAAAATATACTTTCATTTGTTTTAATGAGTTTGCTATATCGGTATTTCTAACCTATATGCCAGCAGGTGCATAGGTTTAGATAACAAAATTGTTAAGTATTTGAAATAAAAATAATAAACAAAGTTAATTGTTTAAACTTATATACACCAGGTGAATAGCTTAGAAAAATCATTGCTATATTTATCATTTTAGATTCTCTCAATAAATTTGCTATATCTTTAAATTTGAACATAAGCTCATATTTTCTCTTCTGACCTTACAAACTTATTCTTTCTTTTCATTTCATCCTTATACATGTCTCTCCATCCACCTATATTTTATCATTTTCTTTCATTAACTCTCATTCACATGTTATATATAAATATGTAGCTAAGACTTTGAAATATGAAAAGGTAAATAAATTTCTTCTAAGTAAAGATCAATAATTAATACTCCCTTTGTTTTCATTTTTTTTCCCATTCACTTTTTGCGTAAATTCCAATGCAAACTTAAAAGTTAAATAATTATAATTTTGTTTTAAAAATTTTGAAAAGTCTATATTTAGAAAATATATATTGAGACGAATCTATTAGGATCCCACTTGAATATGTTTTTTCATATAAACTCATGAGAAATCATAATCAAAGGTTGACACAAAGATTTCTAAATTATATTTGAGAAGAACATATGAAATTTGAGGGAATATCCAATAAAGAAAAGGCATTATATCTCACTCGATGTAGTGCTTATTCTTCTTTAAGAACTGTGCAAAATATAAACAAGTCTAAATTGAGTCAAACTTATAAACTTTTACCTAGACTAAATAAAAGTTGTACTGCTAGAACAACATAGGATAGGGTTAACAACATAATTATGGGTTAAATTTTAGTTGTCCTAGAGAATTCTATTGCCAAAAGCGTTCTTCCTTATAAGGGTGCTAAACATTTTAGGTTGAGTTGGGTGAGAGATATTGGCAAAGCTCAAATGCACAATTGTTTTCTCTTCAAGAAAAGTTTAATAATTAAGTGCAAACACCAACCATAAAGTTGCTGAATTCTTTTCACTAAAATCAAAACCTTGTGGGATGAATTAGATGGGTTAACCCTTCCAACTTCTTCTTATCCTGTGTCCACTTTTTGGTGTGTGATATTGCATAGAAGTGTTTTAAAATGATCAGCTTCTAGATGGGGTTTAATAAAAAGTATAGCTAGGTCCTAGGTTAGGTCCAACATGTTAATGATGACTATTTTACCTACATCAGGACATGCGTGTAAAATCTTATTACAAGAAGAGACTCATTTAGAGCTAAGCACAACATAATTCAATGATTCTTTGGTTTGCAAGATTGATAAAAAAAAAAGAAAAAAAAGAAAAAGATATAGGCTAAGGGAAAATAGTTGCAGAATCTTCAAAAGCCAAGAAATAATAGTTTTATCGTGACCACTATAAACTGAATGGTCACACAAAGAATAGATGCTGGAGACTCGTGGGATATCCTTCTATTTTTAAAGAAAATACACGGACAAGCATTAATGACCAAATATGTAACACCCCTGAATTTCCGACCCCTTAAAGAAACCAAAATCGTAAAGGACGGGAGAAAATTCAGGTGTTACATAAAAGAAAAAGATAGAGAATTTAGATAAACGTTAAATATTAACTTTAAAAAGGTGAGTGGAAATTTCGGCAGCATCTGCCTTAAAAATGTGGGCCTTTGTAGAAAAACAAAAGTTATTTAGAAGCTAATAATGTAAAGGCATCAACGGCCTATCAAAACTATGTCACGGCGGAATGATTCGTCGCCGGCTTCTCAAATCAACATGCCAAGCATGGATCGTGGTTCCAGTGTCGACGTTTGCGTTTTAAAAAGACTTAACTCCTTAAAACCATACAGAGTTATAAACTACGCAGCGGAAATACAAATATACGAGGGAGGACACAAGGCCTCATAACAAACATAAACAACCAAAATTTACAAAAAAATAACAAGAGCTACAAAAATCAAAAGATAGCAGTATGACACAGGTTATGCTTCGCCCTCATCAATCTCCCCAAATGCAATGCAATGCAAAAGAAGCTCCAGTACCTGCTACGCCTGTCTATGATCCTCCTGCTGCTCGACATTAGACCAAAGGTCAATGTGTCATAGCAGGACAATCATAGAAAGTCATCAACAATCAAACATAAACACAAACACGTACACGTCAGTAACTAGCATCAAATATAATAAGACCAACTACTAGATAGCATTATATCATAAAACAACATAAGATGATTTCATAAAACGCAAGCACAGATAGTAACCGTTTATCGGCCACTTATACTTCTTAATTTCATTACGTGCTTTCCAACCCGAACCATGTGTTCTTGGGTAGAATGCAGGTCTTCACACTCCTCTTTTCAAACATAAACTCTTGCAAAACACATATAGTATCAACTCGACCAAGGCATTAACAGAATACCTAACACATAACCTTATAGAGCTTGTCTATCTTAAGGTAAGTGTGATCATAGTCTGTAATACCCTTGAGGTAACTTAACTCAGGCACACTTCTCACTAGCATAAATTATTCCATAAATAAGTAGATGTTCTATCAATGAGTAAATATTCTATCAATGAGTAAATATTCTATCAAAGAGTAAACGTTCTATCAATGTGTAAGCTTTCTATCAAAGAACGAACTTTCTATCATTAAATAACTTTCGATCAATGAATAAACTTTCTATCACTGAATAAACTTCTATCAGTGGATCTTTCTCTACTTCCTGGCATAGTGACACGGCCAAGGGCGTTATCGGCCATCCGGCGCCCATGGCAAAGTAAGAGCTCATGCCCCCTCCAGCTGACCCTCTCGAGTCCTACCTTCGGGAAAAACTAACACACTGGGGTTCTAAACCAGCGAAGAGGCCACCATATTGGGGTTTGCAAGGCCCGCTTGGTAACACCTCGGTCAAGAGGCGGTATCGGCCATCCGGCGCCCAGTGACCCAAGCATGCTCATACCCCCCTTTATGGTGGTCTTGTCAAACCTCACCTAGGGGACTAATAAATCAACCGGACATAATCCAATTGAGTCACGCCAGCTAATCATAATCTAATACTTTATCATATGGGAATAACTTCCACTTTCGATTAATAATGAGCGCCCTGGGATAGTAGCACGCCAAAACCCACTGAGCCACTCATCAAAATATATAATTCACCTCCAAAGGAGTCATTCTAACTCCAAGTAAGGCATAATCCAATTCTTAAATAGATAAGGGGGTTGTTCTCGCCTTCTATTAACACTCTCATTCTCTAAACTATTCTAAGCGCAAGGATTTCATAGTCGATAGCTCTTCATATAAAGTGTACTCACTAGTATCTCATAGTTTTGATACAGTGCATATTATTACAATAAACAATAATGTCTTTAATAAAATTGCATATAAGGGTTCGTTACTGCGTGTACGTACCTGTGAGCGTCACTGCATGATCAAAAGTCACAAAATCACCCGACTAAGGCTCTACTTTCCTCTTACAAAATGAACACCGATATAAGTTATGAGTAGAATAACTAATAAGTTCCCTTAACTACTTTGCCACACCAAACTAAATACCAAAGTAACCGCTATCACCCATTCAACATGAGTTTCCGATTACCCTAGCACGCACACAACTCATTCAATACAAGTCAAAATCATTAACTCAACACAACATAAGTCTTTCCATCAATTTAAAGTAGAAGTATGTGTGAATCGTTTCTTTACATTAACTAATTTTGAGCATATCGGCTCGCGTTACCCAAGAATGTTAATCACAATTAAATCTTACAATTTTAATATAACATTAATATAACGATAAAGCAAATCTTAGAGTTATCGTATCGAGATATCATTTGTTACATTCTCCAAAGCTATTAAGAACTATAGTCAAAACAACACGACAATCAACTTTAGCAACCATCGACGATAAGTTTACATTATGCTCTTGGCTTACTAGTATCATGTATCTATAACTTCAATAACAACCTAATAAGGGTATTTGTAATTCACAACAATCAAACCACAACAATTAGTAGCTATTTTATTCTCAATTTAATCAATCAAAATCACTTTCATAGTCAACTAACATCATCACCATTACAAATTATTAATAATAATAACCAATCGACCAAATCTTAAAATAACTTTTAATGTTATTTAATCAATCATCACCAAAATATAGTATAAAACACACATTATTAGTAATTTCATCTCTAAATCCAAGCCCTAATCGTTTCGTGTTCAAAGATAACATATTTAATTAGTACTCATACTAAGATTCAAAGAAACTAATACAAAACCAACACATCACCCATAATTTCAAATCACACTTCAAACCCTAATCATTTCATGTTCAAGGATAATTCTTTTAACCATTACCCGTACTAGAATTCCTTGAGACTAATACACAATCAACACACAACTCATAAACATGGTAGATTCTAGTTAGAAATGGTAAATTAATCAATTTGAAAAGTGAGAGATGGCTTACAATGGGGTAATTTAGAAAAGGAGTGAAGGCTAGGTGGTTGTTGCGGTGGTGTAAAGCACAAAGATGGTGGCGCTGTGCTCGTGGAGGGTTGCTGGTGTGCAGCTGGTTGCTGCCGTGGAGGAGGGAAGGTAGGCTGCTGAGCAGCTGCTGTTTGGGGGAGAAACCGCAGCCCCTGCTGCTAGCTGCTGTTGGCGGCTGTGCTGGTGGTCACGTAGGCGGCAGCTGGTGATGGTGGCTGCTGGTCGTGAACGGCTGATTGAGGCCAGCTACTGGCGGCACAGCAAGGGGGAAGGGAGAAGAGAAAGAGAGAAGAGAAGAAAGGGGGAGTGACGGCGTGAATTGAGTGAGGGAGGGAGTAATACCCCTTAAAACCCTAACTCATCCTACTTATTTAATTTATACACTTATTTATTTATTTGTTTACCTAGGTTCATCTTCTTGCGAGGCCCAGCTAAAAAAACTCACCTACGTGTGTTCACACATTTCAATAAAATAATTATTTTGATTCGAACCTCTTTATTTAGAAATTGTAATTGTACTTTTAATATAAATATATGTTAATATTTAAATTCGTATGAAAGGAGTTTATTAAAACTACTTCTAAGTTAATTTAACATAATTATAAAATTTCCAAAATTATTAAAATATTAATTAATGATGTCAGAAAATCTCGGGGTGTTACAAAATAACTACCAATGTTGTGTAAGAACTTAACATCACTGCAGGAGACGATCTGATTTGGTCACTACCAAGTTTACAAGCACTCATTATCAAAAGAACTTGGACATGCTAAATGATGATTAGTTTGTTGATAGTGATGCTTCAGACCACATGTGTAATAACCCTAATAAATTCTCTTCTTATAATATAATTAGTGAAAAAGGGTCATCTAATTAAGGTACTAGATAGAAGAAAAGTTATTGTTATGTACATAGGGATAGTCAACCTGCCAAATGGAGTAGTCCTTCTAAATGTATTATATGTTTTACAATTTAAATTTAACCTGTTGTTAGTAATAAGTTTCTCAGTGAATTAAAGTGAAAACTTATCTTAAATCATAATGTTTGTCATGTTCATGAAAAATTTAATGAAGAAGCAATGGCGTCTTAGTAAACCCAAGTCTGGTTTATGTCTTTCAAAGTGCAGCCTTTAAAAACTTCTAATTAACATGCTGATGTACATCAGAAAGACACTTCTACATTGTAAAACTGTTGATACGTTTGTATCTAGTTCATCATCATAATCTTCATCATACCTAGTGTCTCCTGCTAATTAGACTATGATCAAAGTCTGGGAAGGAAAAGAAGGCGGTAACTCATACTTATGAAGCAGAGTGCGGCCAAAGAGTCCCTCTGCTCGATAAACACTCATAGATGAATCCTTAAAAAAAACCTTATTATTAAAAAACATATATATAAATAAAATACATATTAATAAATAAAAGGAGAACTTGATTTAAAGAATATGAACTTTTACTCATCCGCTTTTAAAGGTTTGAGCTTAAATTTAATTTTTAAAGGTTCGAAATATGCACCACATCCGCTTCTAAAGGTTTATTTTACCTTTAACCGGTTGACATTCAAAAAACAGGTTTCTTCTTCACCGAAAACAAGTTTCTTCTTCTGCCACAATATAAACCTCATGAATAGCTTCTTCATGAATGGCTTCTTCACTACAATAATGATTTTTTATTTCATTATTATCTAGTGGTATTAAAGATCAAGCTACATCCTATTATTTAGGTGATCATTAATTTTGTTTCCGAGACTAAATCTGGTTAAATAGCTATAAGAAAGAAACAACAACAAAACATACGAGTTATTTGGAGTTTTAAATGCAATTAAAGCACTAGAGCACAAGTATTGAAAACACCATAATCACACAGAAATTAAAATAAAAAACCATAACTTTTGGAAATTAGAGATTATAAAAAATTAAATAATACATGAAATTGAATTGAAGGTGGGTTGGTCACGATGACCGTCGGTGGTCTTCACGGTAGCAAGTGAAAGCTAGTGAAGAAATCAGATGAAGAGACCATGGCGAAGGTTTAAGGAATAAATCAGATGAAGAGACCATAGTGAAGGTGTAAGGAAGAAATAAGATGGAAAAAATCAGATTAAGGAAGATGGTAACCTGATATTCCAGGTTACTAAAATTGGAAGAACCTTTAAAAGCAAAGACAACTCAAAGTTTTTCTCCCATATTCTCTCTAAGTACAAATCCAGCTACTATAAATATTCACAAATCATCCTAATGAAGAAAGTTTTTCTCCCATATTCTCTCTAAGTAGATCCATTGTCATATTTCATATTCAACCCCGTTCTGACTTAAGCAACGGAGGGGTTTTCTTGGGTGCCACCCCCGGGTTAGTAACCTTTGTTCGTTTTGTAGGTTCATTCGAAGATCTTCAACCACATTCGACCATCTTCAATCACATTCAACCTCAACTAATTGGATTAGACTACCCTATACTTCGACACATGGACGTTTCTACTTGGAGTTACAACATAAATTACCCTTCCACCACTTAATACAAATTGATACTAAGTTTCACCCGAAACAGTTTGGCGCCGTCTGTGAGAAGAGTAACACCTCACTCTGAACTCGAACGGAAACTCATGCCTCCATAAAGAAACACCTAGGCTCGTACTCATCAGTTAGGACCTCACCCGTCTGAAGCAAATAGCTTGGGCCATACTTGTAATCCCAATCCTCTAATTCCTAATTCGAATTTTAACCCGAATCTTGTCACCCATCAAGACCTTCAAGAATTTGCAACCCTTCTCACTGCTCAGCTTCAAGAACACATGACTCAAGCCTTTACGTTAATTTCAACTAGATCTTCACCTAATTTTGAATGAACAAGTCCAACCTTCTCCAAGGAGGGGATCTACACCCATACCTACACCCCTGAATTACTATGTAGAAGATGTGGCAGAAAGTCAGGAGACACCGTTCACTCAAAATCGTGATGTTAATTACACATCCTCATAACACCAGAAAAGAACATTCTCATGAGCCTACCAGGGGCAGTCATCATCGTAACATCTTAGCATAACTATTATATCATCCCAACCTTAGCCGAGAAAAGGAGAGACAAGACCCTAACCCTAACCAGGAAATGAAAGAACGTCGCCAAAATCCTAACCGGACAAAGCCACTTTCTATTATGGATGCTAGAGAGATCATTACTAGTCAGAAGCTCCGTGCTGGAAGGATAGATTTTCGTGCCCTTATCAACTCTAAAAGAAAGGAAAGAGAACAAACTTATCAATAATCCCCATCCAGACGCGAGGAAGTGTCCCATCAAAGCCCACTAAAGGCTGATCAAGATAAGTTTGAAGAAGGCGGACCAGAACACTCTCCATTTATCTTCAAGACCCCCCTGTCTGCTCGATTTTAGCTACTCCTAACTAGAGTAAGGTTAAGATCCCTAACATGGTGATCTTCGATGAAACCCAAGATCCTCAAGAACACATAAAATCATATCGAGCTCACATGGCAGTCAATACTACATGTGAGGCTCTTCTTTGTAAGTTCTTTCCTACCACCTAACTGGGTTGGCTCTGTCTTTGTATACTTTACTTCCTTGCGGGAGTGTTGACAGGTTCTCTTAGCTCGAGAAGATATTCTTAGATCATTTTATTGTATCTAAGAGACAAAACAAGTCAAGTATTCACCTCATGTCAGTCATCCAACAAGAAGTTAGTCTCCAGTTACATCAAGACGTTCTATGATCAAGTCCTAACCATTATGGACATAAGTGACTCTGCAACCGTGGTTGCACTCGTCAATGGATTGAGAACCCATAAGTTAAAATGGCAACTCATTAAGAAGGGAGTAACCTCTTAAGTTGATGCAATGCAAATTGCTCAAAGGTTTGTTCAAGCCTCAGACATTTGCACACCTATAGACTCTCCAGCTAAGAAGAAAAAATTATAAACAACAATACAATTCTCAGCCACATACAAACACCTTAAGGCACCATTACTGACAAGAATATAATAGACAATCTCGAATGGGGCCACCTAGGCCAGGTGCTCCTAGGTTTGAGCAGAATTAGTTGTTAGAATGGTTGAAAGAGCTGTAGAACGGAGGGTATGATCCTCGATTCAACAGGAACAGAAGGGACATATTCTATGCCATCAGATCTAAACTTCCACAACCTCCTCAAGTGAGTACTTCAATGAATAGAAGAAACATGGACTTGTGGTGTGAGTATTATAAGGAGCATGGTCATACCCTTGCTCATTGCCGAGAACATAAGAAAGTCCTTGATCGACTCGCAAACGAAGGAAAATTGGGACGCTTCATGAATCGAAATCAACAGTACCAACCTTACCAGTTTAGGCGAGAGTCATACAATAATCAAGGGCGAGATCAGAACTCTGATAGGAAAAAAGAGGAGCAAACTAGTGTCACTGAAGGTTTCATCAATGTCATATTCGGTGGGTACTCCGAATTCTATGCAAGTAACAGGTCCATCAAGGATAGTGTTCATACTTTAATGAAGGCCAACATCACTACCAACAAAAATCCTACTATTCCGGAGATGATTTTCAATGAAAAGTTGGAAAGTCCCATCTAATACCCTTGTGATGATCTAGTTGTCCTAACTTTGAGAGTAGGACAAATGAATGTAAAAAGAGTGCTGGTGGACACTGGTAGTACAACTGAAATATGAGACTCATCATCTAGAGCCTCTTGATAAACCCTTAGTGGGATTCGGAGGAAGTCGAGTTACCCCTATGGGTACCATCATCTTGTCTGTTCGCTTGGGAAAGAAAGGAAATGGAAGATTATTCCGTTGAGATTCACTGTTATTGTCATCAAGTTTCCGTATAATGCCATAATGGGCATCCCTTTGATCAACAAAGTTAAAGCTGTCATTTCCGCTCATCAACTCCTCATCCAATATGAGAAGGATGATGGGACTGTTGGGATCCTTCGAGGGGACCAAAAGGTTGCATGGGAATGTCAAATCAACACTTTAAAGATGGGAATGTCTTGTTACGAAAACATACTTGGGCATGTTTATCAAGAAGAGATATTGAGAGGAAACTACATGGAAATCGAGTAAGGAAAATCTTCTAACAATGTATAAGTTGACCATAACTAGAGGCATCATATCTTCTTAAGAAATTAAACATGTTATAAATCCTTAGAACCTCAAGATGAAACTCTATGTAATGGAAGATTTAGAAAATCGTGAATGAATGAATGAATCAAAGTTAAGAAAAACTTTATATGATTTCCAATTTCAACAAACTCACTTTTCAATTATTTCAGGATTCTTTGTCAGCCCTTGGTACGAAGATCCTTATAGTCATTGTCTGGACCTAATGTTAGCCCCAAATTAGCCCCAAATTAGCCTATTCGTTTCAGGACTCTTTGTCAGCCTTTGGCACGAACATCCTTATAGTTATTGCCTAGAACTAATTCAGGTGGCAAGTTAGCCCCAAATTAGCCTATTTGTTTTAGGACTCTTTGTCAGCCTTTGGCACGAAGATACGTATAATCTTTGTCTAGATATATAATTTGGGTGGCAGGTTAGCCCTAAATTACTAATTTATTTCAAGACTCTTTGTCAGCCTTTGGCATGAAGATCCTTATAGTCTTTGTCCAGATATAATTTGTGTGGCAAGTTAGCCCCAAATTACCAATTTTTAGCACTTTTTGTCAGCCTTTGGCAGAAGATCCTTATAGTCTTTGTCTAGACATAATTTGGGTAGAAAGTTAGCCCCAAATTACCAATTTGTTTCGGGACTCTTTGTCGGCCTTTGGCACGAAGATCCCTATAGTCATTGTCTAAAATTAATTTGGGTGGCAAGTTGGCCCCAAATTAGTTAATTTTTTCAAGACCCTTTGTCAGCCTTTAGCATGACGATCCCTACTCGATTATTTCAGGTGTCTTTATCAAGCAACGATCCTTTATCTTTCATTTTCATAGATCAATTTGGGTGGTTATGTAGCCCTAAATTATCTCAATCAAGCCAGGACTCTTTATCAATAAAAGATCCTTTATTGTCACTTTTGTGGATCAATTTTGGATCTAGACCTAAACAAACTAAGTTTCTCTGTCAGCCTTAAGGCACAAAGATCCTTGATAATCCCGACGACTTGACATTTCATCAATCCTAACCGAGTTAGTCATCTCACATCCTAACCGGATCAGTCAACTTAGCTCAAATACCGATCATGTTATTCAAATATCTCCACTCAAAAATTGTTTTTGGTAAATAATCACCAATCCTAGCCGTATTATACAAGCCTAGTTTATATGTCACTTATTTTTATCAAATTTTACTTGCATCCCTATCTTGATTATCAATGTCTTATCTTCGGACTACCCTTGACGCCACAAGTATTACTATCAAGGCTTCATTTCTTTGCTATATCAGTCCATACTCTTAAAAAACCCAAAGACCTTAACGCTCTAATGATCGAGATTATCCCTTATTGGAATATTTTAACCTTATAGAAGATAAAAGGCCCTATACCATCGCAATGAAATCAAACTCAAGTACTTCGGGGCTTGTTAGCCAAAGGAGACCCTCTAAGAGCAAACCTAGACACCTTGGGGCACTTATAATAAAAAATTCTAACTTTGATCCATGGAAGATCTTGATACTTCCTGTGAATACTTGGATGACCTTGGGGCTCATTAACCAAGAAAATTGTATGGAATACCCCAACTCCTTTAAATGGTGGAAGATCTCAACTCTTTCAAATTATTATCCAAGCCTAGAGGCTTATTGAGCCCAAGTCAATCCCAAGATAGCTCTTTTTAGAAGATATTCAAACTCTTCTACATTCACTAATACCAGTCATGAACGACAATATTAGTCATGTAATAACCGAACGATCATCATCATTTGGGGCTAATAAGCTACCCTACAAAACGAAGAGCATGAAATATTGTCTATTGTTGAAGATCATTCGAACGTTCCACGCTTTTGTAAGTTTATCGTTAAGTAAAGAAAAAGGCATTGTCTCTGGACTAATTCGAAGATCATCACAGGGTGCTCATGACAACCGAATGATAGCAATGAGTTTCCCCTCCACTCCAAATATGCTGTCAGGAGAAGGATGAAAAGTTTCTACGTGTGCTTACATCCAAACTTTGTCAAAAATGTCATCTAAAGTTCTCATTAATTAGCCCAAGGTGGATTTCAAAGTCTAACATGATCAAATTTTTTGATAATCCTTGAAAAGTTCAAAAATTTATTTGTGTTAAAGAAGGAAAAGCACACAACCTCTATGCAAGGAAGAGTTTGAAAGGGGAAGAATTTACATGTATCCAAAATAGTGAAAGCAAAAACAAACATAGAGGAAGATAAATGTATCCAATCATTCACTAGCTGTTGGGTTCAAATGATCATATCTTTCAGTTCCGATGTCTGTTTGGGGCGTATAATATGTCATTGAAAAGCCCGTAAAGTCTAGTTTCCAACGCTACTAGCCTTGCATCATTCCTGAGTCATACATCAAAAGTTACATATAAAACAGTGAACATTATCCAGATTGACGCGAGAAGTCAAGTTTTTGTTAGCCATCAAAATAAATGCTGGGCCTCTTAGGAATTCTCTCCAGCAGAATCTGAATTACAATCATCATCATCAATTATCAAATATAGACATGCTCAAATTCCTTTGGGTTACTTGAATAGCTCAAAAAGTTATCTAAGTGTAAGAAGCGAAGCATGAAATTGATTAAAACATGATACAAATTGATTATAACATGCTAGGACTCTCAGCCCTCACCAATATGGCATCTTCCTCCTCTCTCCTCATTCTTCACTGTAAATTACAGAATCATAAAGTATAACAAACACAAACAACCAAAAGTAAAACCAAAACCACAAACTCCATTTACAAGCTCAAATACCCATCTGTTCATCTTCAAAAGAATCTCATCTTTCTTCCCCAAAAGTTCAAAAAAAAAAAAAAAAGAAAAGATATCTGTAAAATTGGTAAGATCTCCGGTCCTGGGTGAAGCAATCATCAACAGTACATGTCTTCCCCTTGATAATAATGATAATGAGGTAAATTCATCCTCTCATGAAGAATATGACGCTGATGATGATAATAATACCCACCTTCAAATTTCCTTTTAGGCATTTCATCAAACACCAACTGCTTCACCATACCCATTTCCTCCTCAAATCAACGACCCACTATTACAGTCAAGTAATATAATCAATCTACAAAAAGCCAATTTTCTTGGAGGAATTTTATCAAACACCTTATAGGCATGGAAGTCATTTCATTTTTGATGATATTTGTCACATTCATAAGATCAGCATAAATACATTGAGGAATAAAAAGAGACAAACGAACAAACATGGGTTCTATTAATCAAGAGCAAAAAATCAAAATGAAGGGCGAAAATCTTCTGCTTTTTAATTATCATGGCACGAATTTAAAAATCGAATCCTCAGTTAGTTTCAATGTTTCTGGAAAAGATCGAGCCGCAGATTTTGATAAAGTAACTATTGAATATCGTTGGGCTATGATACAGGGTGTAGAGATGAGACCTAAAGTAGCAGAGAAGAGGTAGAAGAAGGGATTTGAGGATACCTTGAACAAGGAATGTCGAAAAATGGTGATTCAGAGGGAGAAAGAGGTGTTATCCTTGTGTTTTTCCGAGCATAATGTATGGTCGGACTACTTTATAGACTGCTTCAGAATGCGTATACTCGGACTCTACATTCCGGTCCATCCTTATTTCGTTTCACCGTCCTAAACTCAAATGGATATTTGAGTTATTATCTTTTTTTGTATCTATTTGATATTTGATATTTGATATTTGATATTAGATGTTTGAATATTTATTTTTGGTATTTATTAATAAAGCTGATTTTTTGTTTTTTTCAAGAGTTATAATGTTAATGTGTGAGTCCGGTGCAAATGGAGTTGAAGACAAAGAGCCAGAGATTTCTTTGTCAATATGTAAGTTAAAGGTAGACATTCAAAATGATGTAAGTGGACACATAAGGTATTGAAAATAGGTATTAAGAATACGGTGAGTAAACATTAAGCATAATGTAAATAAACATTAAGAATACGGTA
Organism: Amaranthus tricolor; assembly: GCF_026212465.1. Classification (NCBI taxonomy): domain Eukaryota; kingdom Viridiplantae; phylum Streptophyta; class Magnoliopsida; order Caryophyllales; family Amaranthaceae; genus Amaranthus; species Amaranthus tricolor. The sequence continues at coordinate 5,177,068 of NC_080052.1, read as the reverse complement.
AATAGACATTACTCTTTAATGAACTGGGCTTGAAATACATTTTTCAAAGAGATGGTTTCTCAAGAGACTAGTTGTAAATAGATACTGATACTTTCAAGGATGATTTATGTTTGTGTTGAAAGGTTCATTCAACTTTGTGCACAATCAAATTCTTGTTGGGGGGTTCTAATCAGTTTTAAAACAAAGTTTTGATGCAAATAATTAGCATAAGTAAGGTATGAACACACATAAATTAATCAACACACAAAGAAGGAATGAACACGGGTTAAACACAAGTTACTGCTCATTAGATACTTAATTTTTGTTTAAATCAGCTACGTTTTATACTGCTAATATCATTGATGCATAAACTTGAACATATAAAGTAATTCATAGGTTTAGTCTATATAAGTTGGTTTACAAAATCAGTAGCTCTTTTTATTTTATAGAATCTCTACATAAGTTTATTATTTAACAGGTTTAAGTTCCATTCAAGTCGGTTGTTTAGTGGATTCAGTCTTTAAGAGTTACTCTATGTTATTTAATAGTCAATTGGGTTTGGATTCGATTACGAGGATCAAGATTCGGTTTGATTCAGATATTGTGTTGATATAACTCGGGTACGATTACAATAATTTCGAGTATGATTTAAGTTTGGGTTATTATATAAATCAGGTTCACCTCGGTTTTGAGTTATCCAATCATCGGATATTATCAGTTCTAATACCAACACTTTTGGGTTATCATTCATTTGGATAAGTGTCATATAGATTCGGGTAACTCGACTTAACCTATGTTTTCGATTTATTTTCGGATTATAAGCAATCGGGTCACACGGATAGAAATTCGGGTTGGGTACATTTTGCACAGCTCTATATATAAGGATTAGACGAACGTATTAAATTATCTAAAAAAGAAAAAGATATTTGCGTTCAATTAATAAAACGGAATTATTTCCCCAATTCATATTTGAATTTCCCCTGCCAGTCCAAAAAGAATTTTCTAGATACCCATTTCATTTCATCATCTTCTCAAACTATTAAACTTTTTAGAGGGAGAAGTAAGAGGTTTTTAGAGGGAGAAAGTAGAGGTTATGGAAGGATTACAAAGATCAGCAATTTCGTTTAGAAGGCAAGGATCCTCCGGTTTAGTATTTGATGATAAGCTGATATCAGAAGAGCTGAGTAAAAACAAATCAGAAAATCAAAAAGGTGATTCAGATCAATCAGTAAATCAGGAAGATAATCTGATCTCAGAATCGAGGGGAAGTAAATCTGATGGTGGAAATAGAAGGGCTTATCGTAGTGTTAAGGTTGAGCAAGCAGAGGATCCACCATCTCCAAGAGTTTCTGGTTGTGGGTTATGCAGTGTTTTTGGAAAACCTGCTGCTAAAAACCAGAAAAGAAAAACTGGTAAGTCAAAGAATAAATAAAAATTGGTGGAAACACACAAAAATGAATAGCCCTTTTTTTTTCTTTTGTAATTGATTATTGATTTAGCCATTAATGTATGAATCTTGTAATTTGATTTATAGAATGTTGCAAACTCTATTGAACAAAAGCAAGTATATTTTGAGCAAAATATGTGAAATTATACATTAAAACCCAATCCAAAAATTGGGTCTTTTGAATCGAAGTGTTTATGGGATTATTAGTTTTTTTTTTTTTTTTTTTTTTTTTTTTTTTTTTTTTTTTTTTTTTTTTTTTTTTTTGACAATCATGTGGTAGAGGGATGTGATTTTGTCTAAAGCTTTGTGTAAATTCATTATTATGATGTTGTTTAGAAGTTTTATTATGCTTATTTGTAATTTGATGGCCGAAAATTCATTACTTAAATCCTTTTCACATGAAATATATGGATCACTTCAAAGTCTTGTATCGTTCTTGATCTTAGCTAATTTAGTGATACATCAATTTTAAAAGATATTGCAATAATATCATACATACTAATACAAATGTTAAGGCAAATAAAATTGGTATTCTGTTGGCAAATAAAATTGATATTCTTAAGGAGGCTTGATAAATGAATTTATTTTAGTTGCTAATAATTAATTAAAAAAAATATTTACTAAACTTAGAATTTTATTAGTTTTGAATTATACATACTATTAAAAATATTAAAAATATTGGAAAATCAATTCCAAAAAAATGTTTAAAAATGACAATTGTCATTCTTAAGGAAATTTTACGGATGAACTTATTTTAGTTAATAATATTTGATTACATGAAAATATTTATTTGATTTAGAATTTAATTATTTTTAAATTGGATTTAAATTAAGTAAAATATTTATAAAATTTATTATAGCAATCCTATATAGAAGTTTATTCGTTAAGGTGATGTATTAGATAATTGTTTTAAAAATTAGTTTTTAGTTTTGTAAACAAGTTATGTATTCGTTCGTGCATTGTTATTTTTACTCAAATATAATTAATTATAATTATTGAAAAATAATTATTATCATTATATTGATGTATAACAAAATAATGTGATCTAAAATTATAAAAAGGCTTTTTATTTCTTTCGTTACATTTACAACATTTATACCTAAAAACTTTTATATAAATTCCTTAATCTTATAATCTCTACAATCTTAATGATACACATAATATATTGTTTGGTGCTCCTTTATGTTTTTTTCTAATAATATGAACAATAATATGATATTCTGTCCGATTTAATTTAATTGCTACTTTTAGTTTGAGCATAAATATTAAGAAAACGAGAGGACTATTTAAAATAGTAAATTAATATTTAATATTAGGTATTTTTAATATTAAGAACATGAGAACACCATCTAAAATAGTGGATCCATGTTTAATATTAGGAATTTTTAATATTAAAAAAAAAATTAAAGAGACAACCTAAAAATGTATTATGGATATCTTGGAATGGAAATAAGACCATAGAAATAAAATGCTCAAATAAGAAAGTGGAGAACTAAAAAGAATGGGTGGGAGTATGATTTTTTAGTGGGAAATGCTGTGCAAATTGAATTGTTAATACATGGATGTAATCTTATCTCAGATTTCATATCTTTTTTTATTTTAAGAGCCCTATTTCTATAAGATCGTCTCACAACGAGTTCATACAAGAGGTTTATTATGTTAAAACTTTCTATTGTTAGGCTATTTAACCTAAGTATAAAACACATCTCACGATAAGGCCGTTTTATACAATAATTTGTGTTAATTAAATTATTCATTAGTTGATTTGTCGTTTAACGTGGATGTACTCTTATCTTTCACATTTCATTTCTTTTTTTTTTATTTGGAAAATTTGATTTAAAAGGTACAGACTTTAGCTCACCCGCTTTTAAAGGTTCGTATGTTCTTTTATTTTTTAAAGGTTTGAACTTTGTACTCCATCCGCTTTTAAATGTTCTTCCGGTTTTAGTAACTTAGAATATCAGGTTACCATCTTCTCAGCCTGATTTTTCATCAGCTTCTTCCTTCAACCTCTACTAGACCCCCATCAGTTGCAGTGTTGTTGTAAGATCGCCTAATCCTTAGGAATTCTTACAAGCTTTAATCACGGATTGGAAGAAAGAACGATGAAGGGAATGAAAGGTGGTGAATGTCAAATGCAATGACTGAATTTTTTTGTGTATCTGTTTCATATTCGCAAATGCAAATGGAGGATAGTTTGGCTAAAATCGAAACTCACTATGAATCCACGTAGCAAGTAACGACGCTCTTAAGGCACAGGTGCATGCGCCAAATACACCAAGCATAAGAACTTTTGCTAATACGACTCTAATCCAAGAATCATACAAACAACGGGGATTGAAACAAAACGTTTTGGGTTTTCTTTATCATTAATCAACTCTTCAAAAAACATAATACATGCTGAACTTATTTATAAAGGAAAGAAAAACGAAAGAAACTAACTAAAAACCGACTAATGAAACCGTGTACCATGACTGGCCATAGTGACGTGTGGAGGTTACTACTTTGGCCGGTTGTAACTTCTTGGTAACTACCTCCTATGTGTTCATTCTGCAAGTAACTTCTCACATAACTTCCGTCCCGTAATTAAATACTCACAAAACCGACAATACTCCTAATTACTTGCATAAAACCGAAAAACAACTATCTAAAGATAACTACATAAATTTATGATTTTCTTTTATTGCATACATAAATAACTACCTAGCTAATATGGACTAAAAGGACGTAAAAGGTGATGTCTTTGAGCATTCCTTGCACATGCCCTAAATGGCTCGTAACTTGCTGAAAATAACTTCCTTGATCTCGTGCTTTGACTTGATTTCCGTCTTTGTTTTCTTCTTGTCTTGTACTTCCATACTTGCTTATGACTTTCAAAATATTTAAAATACATGACTTTCAAAATATTTAAAATACATGACATATTTTTGTATGCTTTTTTAACTTAAAATTAAATACTGAAAACATAAAATGACCGATTTTAACAAACACAAAATAAAAACACAAACTAGGAGCTAAGAATTAAAATTCAGATTTGAATTTGATTATGGATGATCTCTAAAAGGTGGAATAAAGATTTCTTGTTGAATGAGGGTGGTGCGCCAACATTGAACTAGCATTGCAAATAAGATTGAGTGATGACTTGTGCTGGACCTCTTGAGTTTTGATGATGACTACACTTAAGCAAATATGTGTTTAGAGATTGTGTGCAGGTCGATATCCGATTAATTGTGATCGTTGATAGTACCTATGGCTTAGTTCATGGGAATGCATGTGTCAAAAGGATTCAAGGGATGTTAGAAGAAGTATATCGCTTGGGATGTAAAATGGAGACAGCAGGTCTACTGTTCCTAAGTTGGATGTTCTAGCAAAACTGGATTCTGGAAACAGCGCACTGTTCCTGAACTGGAGTCAGCCTACGTTAACTGAAAATTCTGGTTATTATATTTTAATTATTATTTTTAGTTAATGTATTTAATAAAATTAATTTGTTGCAGTAGTAATTTATTAAAATTAATTGGCAAATCGTTTTTCTTAAATAAAATGAATTAACGTCCTTATTTTCTTAGATCCTTTATTTTAGGATCTATTTTTAGTAAATATTGGATTTACTAAAAATAGAATTAGTTGTTGTTGAATGGGTCTTAGCTATCATTCTTAACCGTCTTTATACCTACAAGTTAGCAAGTAACCATTCGTAATAAGCATAACCGTTTCTATTTATAGCAAACATGTTCCAGCAATTAATACTGGAACAGGAACAGCTATTGAAGAAACTGCTGCTTAAAGGGAACATAAGTTATTTTAAGGCAAATGGGAACAGCGGTTATTTCTGTCTGGTTTGACTTAATCAAATAACCGTATGGTTGCTTTATCCACATTACTCCCATGATCTTTTGATAATGGGATAATGGATTGGAATATTCCTTTTTATTAGGGACTTTAGCTCTATAAATAGTGGACTCGGTTATTCTTCAAAACTCGCCTTAGTATGAGCCATTAAATCATACGTAATTTTGGGAGAATTTTTACAAGAAAATTTTGTTTTAAAAATGCCAATTAATTTATAATATTTTCTTGTGCAACTCATTGATTTTATTTCTAGAGAATTTTTATCCTTTTGTAAGGGTTTTTGAGAGAATTTGTAATTAGACTCGGGTGAGTCTAAGGGGGAAATTAGATAGCTTTTAATGAAGCTAGAGAAGAGATTAGCTTTGAGTAAAGCTAAGGAGAAAGCTTCTAGTGAAGCTAGTGGTGAGAATTAGCTTTTAGTGAAGCTAAGTTTGTTGCTTTGAGTGAAGCAATTTGAGAGAGAAGAGTTGGCCTAGTTGATGCGCTTCGAGTGAAGTAAGATGTTTAATGTAATTGTAACGAGTTGCCTTAAACATAGTGGAGAATTTAGAAATCCTGTGGGGTCGTGGTTTTTCCTTCTGTTTAGGCCCAGAAGGTTTCCACGTAAAAATCGTTTGTCTCTTTTAATTATTTCGCTTTAAGTTTAAGCTTTATTTATTTTGTTCAATTCCGCAAAAACAGGGCAAAAACGCTTAAACTAGTAACAACAACAATTCACCCCCCCTCTTGTTGCTCTTCCCGTTCCTAATTGAGTCTACAATTGGTATCAGAGCTCTGTTCCCAGTAGATCTGGAAACCCTGAGGGCAGAATCCTGGTGTTCCCGAAAATGTCAATTATGAACGAGCGAATGGAAGAAGGGTATTCTACTCAAAGACCACCCATGTTCGATTGAAAATTCTATACATAATGGAAAAATAGGATGGAGATCTTTATCAAAGCGAAAAATTATCAAGTTTGGAGAGTAATCGAAATAGGAGATTTTGAGGTAACCACTACTAACTCCAACAATGAAATTGTTCTCAAACCCGCAACAGGTATATATTTCTAACTCATTTTATTTTCATCCATCCAAATTTAGTAAAAATAAATTAATAGAGTTGCTAAAGGAGACACAAGCTAAATTTGAAAGTTGTAATGTTAAGTGTGTCCAATTAGAAAAGGAACTCAAGGTAAGCAAAGACCATGTCTCCTATATAAACACCTTTAGATATGATGTCCAAAACAGATTTTTCAGTTTGTTGGATCAAAACATAATTCTAAAGGAAAATATAGAGAGAATTAAAAAGGAAAATGTTATTCTTAATATTGAGTTGTCGCAATACAAATTATTAGGCTTGAATAAAGAATTGAATGATGCATCTACTAAAGATTTGTGCAATGAGTTTCAAAATTTAAAATTGAATCTAGAATCCAACCGTAACATTAATGATAAGCTTGAATTAAATTCAAGAGAAGAAGGGAAAATCAAAATTACTCCCAAATGGATTTAAGATGCCAAAAGAAAAAAATTCAAAAGGCCTAAATTACTTTAAGAATAACAAGAAGAAGAAAGCTTACGTTGATCTCCCTAGTGACAGAATCTGTTCCTTCTGTGGAGGAACTGGCCAACTGAAGGACCAGTGCACCAAAAGGGAACAGTACACTGTCTCTAACAGAAACTATGTCGATAACATTCAGATTAAGAAAAATGATTCATGCAAAATCGACAAGGAACCCAAGAAAGTCTGGGTTCCTTTAACTAACCATTAATTTTTTTTTTCAGGTCCAAGTGAGGGGGAACAGCTCATGGTATCTCGACAGTGGGTGTTCCAAGCACATGACGGGTGACAAATCTAAGTTTCTCTCACTTGAAGCCTATGATGGGGGAACAATAACCTTCGATGACAATATGAAGGGTGAGATAATAGCCAAAGGAAAGGTTGGAAGGTCCTGTTCCCATGCTATCGATAATGTATTTTTAGTCGAGGATTTGAAACATAACTTACTAAGCATTTCTCAATTTTGCGTTAAAGGTAACTCTATGAACTTTACTTCAAAAAGGGTGCATTATTTCTAGGAATGACACAGGAGACACCGTTCTTGAGGGAATCAAAAAAGGGAAGACTTATGTTGTGGACCTGGAAACTGTTCCCAAAACCAGTCTAACGTGTCTAAGCGTTATAGAAGACGACCCACTTCTTTGGCATAAGCGTCTAGGTCATGTTAGTTATACATTGATTAATACATTAAGATCAAAAGACCTAGTTAGAGGACTACCAGCTATAAAATTCCTTAAGGATGAAATTTGTGATCCTTGTGCCAAAGGAAAACAAGTTAGGTCATCTTTTAAACCAAAGAATGTTGTGACCACCTCTAAACCACTTGAATTATTACATATGGATCTATGTGGACCTATGAGAACACAAAGCCGTAGTGGCAAAAGATATGTGTTTGTTATTGTTGATAATTATAATAGATTTACTTGGATTTTATTTTTAGTTAGTAAAGATGAAGCCTTTAATGAGTTTGTTTCTTTCGCTAACAAAATACAAAAATCTACCAATAATCAAATTATTCACATAAGGTCAGATCTATTGCAATGAGCATGGATTAAGTCATAATTTTTCGGCACCACGAACACCACAACAAAATGGTGTAGTAGAAAGGAAAAATAGAACTTTAGAGGAAATGGCTAGAACCATGTTAATTGCTAGTGGTCTACCTAGAAATGTTTGGGCCGAAGCTGTTAATACTGCATGTTATATTTTGAATCGTGTATTAACAAAACCAATCACTTCAAAGACACCCTATGAATTGCTTAAAGGTGTTAAACCAAATATTTCCTATTTTCGTGTGTTTGGATGCAAATGTTTTGTTCATGTAAATGGAAAACGAAATATAGGGAAGTTTGATGAAAGAAGTGATGAAGCAGTATTTCTTGGCTACTCATCACATAGTAAAGCTTACAGAGTTTATAACAAAAGAACAATGAGCGTGGAAGAATCCGTTCACATAATTTTCGATGAAACTAACTTTTTGTCAAGTGAACAGGATACAAATAATTTTAAGATAGGTCTTGCAAATCTATAACACGATGGTGAAGAATTGAAAGTGCAAGATCAAGGAACAGCTGGTGAACAGCCGGGTCCAGCAGAAGCAGAAAGTACTGATCGAGTTCAGGAACTGCCAGAACATCAGGAACAGCAGACTGTTCCCAATCCAGCTGTTCCCACAGATGAGCAGAACAATCCAGTAGCTAAACAGAATGTTAATCAAGCTGATGAATCAGAACATGCTACTGTTCCCACAAGAGATTTTGTGCCAAAACCTTGGAGATATCAAAAATACCATCCTCTTGATTTGATTATAAGTGATTTGAATAAAGGAACACAAACTAGATCTCAAATGAGAAACTTTTGTGCACACTTTGCGTTCCTATCATCTCTCGAGCCCAAGAATCATGAAGAAGCTCTAAAGGATTCCGAATGGATCATAGCCATGCAAGATGAATTAAATGAATTTGAAAGAAATAAAGTATGGCATTTGGAACCCAAACCAAAACACAAAAAGGTAATTGGATTGAAATGGGTGTATCGGAATAAACTTGATGAGCATGGAATAATTGTTAGAAACAAAGCAAGGCTCGTGGTCAAAGGATACAATCAACAAGAAGGTATTGATTATACCGAGACATTTGCACCGGTAGCAAGGTTAGAGGCTATTAGAATTTTAATTTCTTTTGCTGCTTTCATGAATTTTAAATTATATCAAATGGACGTGAAATGTGCTTTCTTAAATGGTTTTCTTGATGAAGAAATTTTTGTTGAACAACCACCAGGTTTTGAAAATACCTCATGTCTTGATCATGTCTACAAGCTTGATAAAGCTCTTTATGGCTTGAAACAAGCTCCTAGGCAATGGTATGAAAGACTATCAAAGTTTTTGATTCAAAATGACTTTGTAAGAGGCAAAATTGACAAAACCTTATTCTTTAAGAATAGAGGTTCTGATATTCTAGTTGTTCAAATATATGTTGATGACATTATTTTTGGTGCCACGAATGAATTGCTATGTAAAGGATTTGCTAACCTAATGAGCAACGAATTTGAAATGAGTATGATGGGAGAACTAAACTTCTTCCTTGGGTTGCAAATTAAACAAACTGAAAATGGTATTTTTATTCATCAACAAAAATACATCAAAGAACTTCTTAAGAAATATGGCTTGAATAATGCTAAAATCAACAACACACCTATGGCTACAAATGTTAGATTAGATGAAGACCTAAAAGGAACTAACGTAGAACAAACAATGTATCGAGGCATGATAGGTTCCTTATTATATCTAACTGCAAGTAGACCCAATATTTCATTTAGTGTTGGTTTATGTGCTAGATTTCAATCAAACCCTAAAGAATCACACCTCACAACAGTAAAAAGGATTTTGAGATATTTGAAGGGAACAGACGACTTATCCTTATTTTATCCTAAAAGTGATGTTTATGATTTGAAAGGTTTTAGTGATGCAGATTATGCAGGTGATCTAGTTAATAGAAAAAGTACATCAGGTATGGTACAATTTCTTGGCTCATGTTTAGTTTCATGGAGTTCCAAGAAACAAAACACTGTTGCATTATCCACTGCCGAAGCTGAATACGTAGCAGCAGCAGCTTGCTGTTCCCAAATGCTTTGGATAAAACAACAGCTAAGAGATTTTGGTATTAAGTTTGAATGTGTTCCTATTTATTGTGATAATACCAGTGCCATATGCATATCTAAAGATCCAGTGCATCATTCACGAGTAAAACACATCCACATTAGGCATCATTTTCTTAAGGATAATGTTGAAAATAAAAATATTATTTTAAAGCATGTAAACACCAACGAGCAAATAGCAGATATCATGACTAAACCGCTTCCAAGGGAACAACATGAGAAAATGAGATTGGAACTTGGCATGATCAAGCTGCATTGAAGTGAATGACATATGTGATCCTTAAAGACAGAATGAAAATTGAAAAGGTCGATCAACCACAAAATCTTGATTGAAAAATCGATTATCGAAAGGATCAGGTACGCACCATTTAAACGTATATACTGTGAATGCTCATATGATTGCTCGTTTGATTTGATCAGATTGTAGTAGCATAAAATTTCCATTTATTTTTTATTTACATAAAAAAATTTTCATAATATTTAATATATATATATATATATATATATATATATATATATATATATATATATATATATATATATATATATATATATATATATATTTCTCCAGCAATTTTTTTTGAAAAGTAGGAGTTAAATCATCATAGTTCTTCACTAAAATTCGTCTGTTTCCATTTCACATTATGTGTTCATATGCACGAATTAAATAAGGAACTTGAATCACTTAAACACACGTCCCCTCACAAGCATTTTATACTCTCTCTCACGTCAAATCCTTCATTTCATCATCAATTGCATTTCACTCCCAAAACCGTCTTCAACCTAGCTTTTCTTTTTCTTGATTTTTCAAATCACCATGAAAACCAAGAATCAAACCCCAAAAATGAAAAAACCCACACCTCTTCAAGTCATCTATCCAACACCACTCACTCCTAAAACTGAGTCTTCATCAAGAAAGCAGCAGGACACACCTAATCCTTCTGAAGTGCATGAAAGTTCAAAGCGCAAAGGAGATGCTATAGTGAGGAAATCATCCTCAAAGAGGGCAAAGGTTAATGTTAAGGTATCTGCTGAAGAGATATCAAAAGAAATGATTGTTGGCTTCGGATTGGACAAACAATGGTATGAATCAAATTTTTTTCCTCAATTTCACGCCATATTGCAAAATCAAGCTTGGGAATCTTTAATGGGAAACTATTGCTGTAACCCAATGTATCCCAACTTAATGCGTGAGTTTGCTTTAAATTTTTCTTTTGACCATGGAGTCTGTACTAGTGAAGTAAAGGGGATCAAAATTGAATTTAATAACCTGATTTTAGGAGGATGGTTGGGTGTTCCCTCAACTGGTTTTGATAGATATGTTGTTGGGTCAAAAATTAATTTTTCTGGTATAAATGAGAAGTCAGTATGGAAGTTTTTAGGGTTGAATGAAAAAAGAGGAAAAGTTAGTCATAATGTGCTGTCACCAATGCACAAACTGTTGTACAACATAGCAAGAAGATTTATTTTGCCTCGCACATCCAAAAGAAGTGAGGTTATTTTGAGGGATACTACGTTGATTTACTGTATGGCGAACCACATCAAGATTAATTTTCCTTCTTTAATAATTTGTCATCTAAATGATTGTATTTTTAAAAGGAATGTATTAGGATATGGTGGACTGTTGACCTGGATATTTAAGAAATTGGGTGTTCCTCTTGATGGTCCAAACTATCCCATGGGTCCAAACAACAAAGTGGGTGTAAAATGTTTGAAAAATTTACATCTAAGATTAACTGAAAATGGGACCCTTGAGAACATTTTTGAACAATCAGAGGACACCGATGAAGAAGAAGAAGTTGAAGAAAATGTTGAGGAGGAGGAAGTAAACAAGGAGGAACAGGAGGAGCCTGTTCCCTCTGCCACTAAGAAGGCAGAGGGGCATTCTGAGGAGGAAGAACAGGAGGAAAACTCTTGTAAAGGGAAAGTAGTGAAGGAACTGGTGAAGGTTGCTGTGGAGGAAGAAGAAAAGAAAAATGAGAAGGGTTCTTCACCTGGTTTAACCCCTAGGAAGAGTAGTAGGCTAGCTTCTAAAGGAAAGAAACCTGTTGTTATTATTGATGATGACTCAGCCTCATACACAACAGATGAACCAAGCCATCCTTCCTCACCTAAACCTGCCACACAGTCACCAATTCAACCATCTTCACCACCACAGTCACCTATACCATCATCACCACCACTAGTACACACATCACCAAATCAAGGTTTAGGTGACACTACAGTTCCAACAGCCCATCTATCCTCCATTCTCCTGAAACTCAATGATTTGCAGTCCAGCTTTCTTGTTTTTAAAGATGAAATTCGTGTCTCTATAGCCTCACTATCTGCTCAAATGGACCAAATGGAAGCACGTTTGGGGGCCAAACTGGACACAGTAGAGGTGGAGACAGAATACATAGATGATGAAGCTCCTGCATCTTAATTTCTCCTGATAATCATCATATTTTCTTAATTGTTGCAACCATCACTATTATCAAACAATCTTTTCTTGCTTTTGTTTTGTACCAGCTGGGGTACTGTTTGTATTAATTCATACTATGACCTACATTTTCCTTTATGCTACTAACTATCTGTGACGATTAATCATAGCTGATCTTGTTTGCATTCATTGTTATTGCTTTTTACTTTGTGCATCCTCATTCTCTCTTTGACTATGACTATATGCTTAGTGCTGTGGTTTGATTGCTCCAATTCTTTTTGAATGATGTCAAAAGGGGGAATATTTGACACAAACTTAAATAATGCTTGAGTATGCTTAGCTCTGATAATATCTATTATGTTGGACTTTAGGATTAAGGTTATGATTCATGATCTAAGGCTGTTTGGCTGTGTGCTGCTGATGATTGTTTATTGCTTGTTTATTGCTTGCTGATTTTGCTGTGATTGTCAAAGTATAGTTAATCTATTGTCAGTATATAGTTAACACCTTTTGTTAATGCTTGATGCTCTGACACTTATGATCAAGATTGATTTATATTGCTCTGATAATAGAAGTTATTTGATGAACTGTTGCTCTGATGACTCTGATGATGAATTGTTCTAATAATAGTTTTGAATGTTCTGTTGATAGGAGTATAAGATATATGTTCTGATTATATGATTAATTGTTCTGATTTCAAAGTTATTACATTTGAAATACTTAGTGATTTATGTTAACTATTTTTGGAAACTTTTTAAAAACATATATTTTATATTGTGTTTTTATACTATATGGAGTAAACTGTGTTGCTATGATTGCTTGGTAAATTATATTGTAACGAGTTAATTTACTAAGTTATGTAGAGTTGTTTTGATCTCTGACATGCTCTATAATATTGATTTTACTCTAAGTTTATTTTAACTTTGTTTAAAAGTTTGTCATCATCAAAAAGGGGGAATTTGTTGGACCTCTTGAGTTTTGATGATGACTACACTTAAGCAAATATGTGTTTAGAGATTGTGTGCAGGTCGATATCCGATTAATTGTGATCGTTGATAGTACCTATGGCTTAGTTCATGGGAATGCATGTGTCAAAAGGATTCAAGGGATGTTAGAAGAAGTATATCGCTTGGGATGTAAAATGGAGACAGCAGGTCTACTGTTCCTAAGTTGGATGTTCTAGCAAAACTGGATTCTGGAAACAGCGCACTGTTCCTGAACTGGAGTCAGCCTACGTTAACTGAAAATTCTGGTTATTATATTTTAATTATTATTTTTAGTTAATGTATTTAATAAAATTAATTTGTTGCAGTAGTAATTTATTAAAATTAATTGGCAAATCGTTTTTCTTAAATAAAATGAATTAACGTCCTTATTTTCTTAGATCCTTTATTTTAGGATCTATTTTTAGTAAATATTGGATTTACTAAAAATAGAATTAGTTGTTGTTGAATGGGTCTTAGCTATCATTCTTAACCGTCTTTATACCTACAAGTTAGCAAGTAACCATTCGTAATAAGCATAACCGTTTCTATTTATAGCAAACACGTTCCAGCAATTAATACTGGAACAGGAACAGCTATTGAAGAAACTGCTGCTTAAAGGGAACATAAGTTATTTTAAGGCAAATGGGAACAGCGGTTATTTCTGTCTGGTTTGACTTAATCAAATAACCGTATGGTTGCTTTATCCACATTACTCCCATGATCTTTTGATAATGGGATAATGGATTGGAATATTCCTTTTTATTAGGGACTTTAGCTCTATAAATAGTGGACTCGGTTATTCTTCAAAACTCGCCTTAGTATGAGCCATTAAATCATACGTAATTTTGGGAGAATTTTTACAAGAAAATTTTGTTTTAAAAATGCCAATTAATTTATAATATTTTCTTGTGCAACTCATTGATTTTATTTCTAGAGAATTTTTATCCTTTTGTAAGGGTTTTTGAGAGAATTTGTAATTAGACTCGGGTGAGTCTAAGGGGGAAATTAGATAGCTTTTAATGAAGCTAGAGAAGAGATTAGCTTTGAGTAAAGCTAAGGAGAAAGCTTCTAGTGAAGCTAGTGGTGAGAATTAGCTTTTAGTGAAGCTAAGTTTGTTGCTTTGAGTGAAGCAATTTGAGAGAGAAGAGTTGGCCTAGTTGATGCGCTTCGAGTGAAGTAAGATGTTTAATGTAATTGTAACGAGTTGCCTTAAACATAGTGGAGAATTTAGAAATCCCGTGGGGTCGTGGTTTTTCCTTCTGTTTAGGCCCAGAAGGTTTCCACGTAAAAATCGTTTGTCTCTTTTAATTATTTCGCTTTAAGTTTAAGCTTTATTTATTTTATTCAATTCCGCAAAAACAGGGCAAAAGCGCTTAAACTAGTAACAACAACAATTCACCCCCCCCCTCTTGTTGCTCTTCCCGTTCCTAATTGAGTCTACAACTTGATATAATCCACACAAAAGCTGCCCTTGTGTGATGTTGTTGATGTCTTTGGATAAAACAAACCATGAATAAAATTTCCTCCCAATTTTGAATTATCGGTGGAGTTTGATTTTCAACAAGTGTGCTCCTCTTCGGCTGGCCCACTATTCAAGCTTCTTGAGAATTAATGGTGGATTGATTTTTTTTTTCCAATATAATGCTACAAAAAGCTCCTGCTCTCAGTAAGATATTTTGAGGTGCATCCCCTATAAGAAGATTAATTTTCCACTTTTCCACTTTCTCCTATAAATAGGAGTGTTTGATGGAAGGAAGAGGGAATTCCTGTTATATCTCCCAACAGTTTCCTGCCTAGGATGCAGTTGTACCTTGTTAGGGCATCAATGATATAAAACTCTTGTGGGGAGGTAATGGTGACCCCTTTCTTGTCTTGAATGGTTACTATAGGGTGGCCTTTTCTTCAGACCTCATTGACTCGCTTGAGAAACCAACTATGGGAGTTGTTGCCCTCACCAAATGTTGGCTCCCAACATTCATTTTATCCCAACAGCTCTTATATATCACATGGACTTCTGCTTCTATTTCTATCAAGACTTTGTAGACTGGTAGTTCTGCAATCTCCAATACCATGACTAGGGGATCAGAATGAGGGAAAGAGATCCCTTTGTAGTCTTCTCTGGTAAAAGTCATATCAGGGCATTCTGGTATTTTAGTTTCTTCGTGAACTTTAAAAATCCTAGCTGTGGGTTGAGTGACAACTCTCAAATGTGCCTTTCAATCAGTTATGCCTCCGGATTTTTTGAAGATCACGAAGATAGGTGCTTTCTTTTGCGTCTTGGCTTCACCTTCATCTTGGCTCGGACCTGGATTCCTCTTGTTCTCAGCTTTCGCCTTGTTTTTTTGTTCGTCGTTCCATTTCACATAATTTTTGAAGTAACCTATCTAGATCAGGTCTTCCAGGTTGTTTTTCAAGGTCCCGCAGAATTCTGTGGAATGTCTTGGACTTCCATGAAAGTCGCGGAACTGATTCATGATGTTTCCTGACCTGCAGGACGGAGGGGGTCTTTCCCATAGCTTGGAGTTCTGATGAAGGTGAAAGATTTGCGCCTTGGGAGTGTTTAGGGGTGTGAATTGGGCGAAGGTACGGAGTGCAGGTCTTCTTGTCTCGTCTCTGTGGCTTCTTCCTACGTTAGGTCCTTTTCCCTTGTTCCTTCTGTACTGATCATTCAGGGGATGACCAGGGTACGACTCTCTCTTGTTGCTGTGGTTTCTTTTCTCATATTTTTCTCCTCTGAGACCAGCAGTGATATGCCTGAAATTCTCTGTGGCTGTGAACATCTATGCTCTTTTTTTGACGTCATCCATGTTGTGAATGTTTATCCAACCATCATCTTCCTTGAATCTTCTGCCATCACATCTTTCATCATTCAACCCTGACCTGAAGACTAGGAGAATTATAGAATTTTCGGGCTTGGTTAAGCACTATGTGCTAAATCGTCCAATGTACTCATTAAGTGATTCTTCCGTTCTCTGCCTGCACTTCATCATCTCAATGGATTGCTTGGGTTGCCTAATGAATGGCGCATATTGACTCATAAATCTTGCTGCTAGGTCATCAAAACTGGTGACAGAAACTTCAAGGAGGTATTGAAACCAAGTTTGAGTCAGCTCTGTCATGGTCAGGGCGAAATTTTTGCACCAGGAGGCGTCACTATGGGTTTCGAGAGACATGTGTCCCTAATAGGCATTGAGATGCTCTGTGGGGTCTGTGCTTCCATCGTATCTCACATATCCGGGTAGTTTTACCCGGTCTACTGGCACACTTACTATCCTAGGGGAAAACGGTGAGGTGCTGGGTATCCTAATTTTTTGGGCTGGAGAGGATGTTGCTGCTTTTTGACTTTTCTCCTGCCTTTTGAGTTCTACCCGTGGTTCGTTCTTCCTTTCTCAGGTTGATTGTCTTTTCTTCATTGGCCTTTCTTGGTCTAATCTGGTGTATGGCAGGTTCTGCTTCACCTAGAGTGATGTTAGGCTGCTTTTGTTGATGCCTGATGGTTTCTTTTCCTTCCTTACTTTCATACCCCCTAGACCAAGAGGCCTGAGTGTGACATGGCATCCTGAGTCTTTGGTCGGAGCCTTCTTTGGCCATTTCTCTCTTTGGACCCAACCTTTCTCTGACGTTAGAGCTCTTGGGTCCTAGCGTGCAATGTATTTCTTTCTTCTGTCGTAAAGATGCAGCGAATTCTACAAGTGTATAGCTTTTCAGGCTGCTTTGAGCTTCTTGTTCAGGGATAGAGCTGACTTTTGTTTGGCTCCTGTTCTAAGCCTGAGAATCAGTAATTTGCCGTCCAGAATCAAATCTCTGTTTTGCAGGGACCATTCTAGGCCCCAATCTGTCTTTTATATTGCAAGTTCTATGTCTTGCTTCTCCATGTTTAGTGGCACATGGACGCTTTTCTGTCTTATCCTCCTCGTAAGGGGGGTTAGGAATGGGGTTACTTAGTGCAGTGTGCTTCGGTGGGGGGTTATTGCTGGGTTGCTTCGAGCGGCAATAATTGTCTGTATAAGTCCATGTGCAAGAGTTGCTATTTCGTCTGATGTCAGCTCTCCACTAGTGGGAGTTGTGAACTCTGGTCGTATGAGAGGAGGTGCTTTGACTACAGAGGGTGTTGCTTCGTCATCTTCTGATTCTTGCGCCCCCATAACAACAAGGGGGTTATGGGTGGGAATAGGGTTCCAATTTTGCTCATAGTGAAGGTTTGGGTCACTAATATAACATGGTTCTTGACTTTGTTGAGGGTTTGAGGGTCCCCCAACTTCAGTTTGTCGGCGCTCAGCTGACTTAGATCGTAAGCTTTGTTTGGGTTGTTCATTTTTGAGGAAAGTTGTGGTTTGTTTGGAGGTTAGGTCAAACGGAGCTAGAAAGAACTCTAACTCTCTTTCTAGCGCCAAATTGTTCCGGCTATGGAAAGAACAATCAGCACTCTCAGCAAAGTTGAAGAGAATGCCT
>NC_080052.1:5144235-5151735 GCF_026212465.1 Amaranthus tricolor | reverse complement strand
GTCATTCGAATTCAGTTTTATCATCGCATCCCGCGACGTAGTCGCGTTGTCATTTGTATTATGTTTTATCAGCACTCATCCCGCGGCATGCTCGCGTTGTCATTTGTATTCTTAGTGATCATCAAAATTCATTTATAACATCAGAAGTTTTATTTTCAGATTATCCGGCTCTTATATTCGTAAGTACTCGACTAAAATCTATTGCAAATCTTATTAAATTCAGTAATATCCATAAGTCGGACCCCTTGAGAGGGGTCCCATAATCAAATTATTCTAAGTCACTATGAATCGGTGATATCGAAAAGTCGGACCCTTAGATTGGGTCCCAAAATCGAAAATATTCCAAGGTTGCCCATGATACTGCCTGTTCGCGACATTGAAAAGACGGACCTTTAGAATGAGATCCCGAATAAAATTCTAAGTAAAATCTCAACTATCTTCGATATTCATAAGTGGGATCCGTAAACTCGGGTTCAATGATTCAGAAAAATCAATCTCGTAAGTCAGGAAAGTTCCCGTAACTTCGATAAGTCGGACCCCCAGGGAGGGGTAGAATATAGAAAATTATTCTAAGTCCTTCAACACTCGAATGTGCCCGGGGAGTCAACAAGTCGGACCCTAAACTGCACCCCCAGAAACGAAAATTATTCTAAGTATGGAAAAATTACACATTCTGCTGTCCGACTTATAGATATGACGGATGTTATGCCGCGCCATCTTCTTTGTCGCTCTAAACCATCGTATGAATAAAGTATGAAAAATATTCCAAGTACAAAGGAAGTCCGTATGATCAATAAGTCGGACTCCCTGGTGCGCTCAGTCATGGTGTAAAAATTCTAAGTATGGGAGAATTCCCATATTTCCGTATGATCGAAGACACGGGCCTTTATGCCCATTCCGCGTCATGGAAGAGCAAGGGGTATGATAAGAGAAGTGGCTGGTATTCTTATCGTTCCGTGAGGTCGATAAGTCGGACCCAGAATTATACTCTAAGGAGAACAGAAATTCTAAGTATAGAAATTACCCATTCTACAGTCCGGCTTGCTAATTTGGTGATTCTTTATTCCGCGTCATCCAACATAGCCGCGGAATACAACAAGGCCGCGTCATCCTCGTTAGCGTCATAGGAGCAACTTCCAATCTTTCGAAGCATTCTTATCAATCCGTGATATTGATAAGTCGCACACCTAGGTGCTCCCTACCATTTTTGAAATATTCTAAGTATGGAAGGATTCCCGTGCCGACCATATGATCGAAGACGCGGACCCTTACCTTCATTCCGCGGCGTAGAAGATATGAAGGGCTCGCTGAGACGAGAAATTATTCTAAGTATTCTTATCCTCCCGTGATATCAATACGTCGGACCCTAAATTGCACTCCAAGAAAAACATGGAAAAAATTCCAAGTCTGAGATCACTCATTCCACCGTCCGACTTGTAGACGTGGCGGCTCTCTTACCGCATCACCCATGATAGCCGCGGAATATAATGAGGCCGCGTCATCCTCCTTGTTGCAAACCATCGAATGACCACCTTATAATTTTTCGAAGTATGGAAGGTGTCCGTAGAGTCGATAAGTCGGACTGCCAGGTGCCCCTAATAATTTTGTAAAAATTCTAAGTATGGAAGAATTCTCGTATTGTCCGTATAATCGAAGACACGGACCTTTGTGCTCATCCCGTGTCATAGAAGAATAAGGGGCTTGTTAAGACGAGAAAAATTGTTCACGTATTTTTATCGTCCTGCGATGTCGATAAGTCGGACTCCCCTAAGTCCTTCAGTGAAGGTTTAAAAATCTAAGTATAAATCTAAGCCGCGTCATCAACTCGCGTGATTTACTCGTTCTACGGCATATTATCCTCCTAAGACTCCACGGTATGTAATAATAATAAATAAAATAAATAAAAAATAAAAAATAAAAATTATTGTGATTTCATCCGTGTGGTAGAAAAGTCGGACCCCCTTGGGGGGGTCTTGTTCCAAAAATATTCTAAGTGTTGGAGCTTCCGCGGCATTAAAATAGCACAAACTAGGCTGGAAACATTAATTTTATAAAAAATCCGCGCGATATGCTACACATGTAGATAGCTGTCTCAGTTGGTTCCATGTGTTGCACGCCATCTCGGAGGTCGCAGGATCAAACCCTCCTATTTACATTTTTGCTGTTGACTGGAGCTACTTTACGGCATGATATAATCCACGGCTTGAGTTACTACATAATAGCAAGGTTGTCTCAGCTGGTCTGAAGTGCTGCCACTATCCCAGAGGTCGCGGGATCAAACCTCCCTATTTGCATTTTTGTTGCTAGCTGAGGGTACTCCGCGGCATGACTTAATCCGCGGCTTGTGTTATTCAATTCGCTCTCCTCTTGGATTTAAAATAAATAAATAAAAAAAAAATAAATAATAATAATAAAAAAAAAAATTGGAATGATCCGCATGATAGATAAGTCGGACCCCCATTGGGGGCGATCTTGTCTCAAAAATTCTAAGTTTCAAGAATAGTCACGGCATCAAAGTATTAAAAGCTAGACTGGAAGCATAGATTATAAAGAATCCGCGCGATATGATACATAAGTGGATAGTTGTCTCAGTTGGTCGCAAGTGCAGTATGCCATATGAGAGGTCACGGGATCAAGCCCTTACACCTATATTTTTGCTGCTATATGATAATATGATTAGGATTGCTCCGTGGCATGCTTCAAAGCCGCGGCTCAGTTGGCGTTATTCGTTTCTCTTTAAACTCGGAGCGCTTCACACGATGACTTTGAAAAGTCATATCTTTTTCAGTACAACTCGGATTTCGACATATGAACAGTCGACTCGAAGCTTACGAGCTCAATTTTCATGATCCATTAGAAGATTCACCTAATTGGGTATGTGTTCATCCTCATGGGGCTTTTGAATGTTCTTTATGATCGTATCCCTTCACCAAATCAACTACGATGGGCGCGTGTTTTTCCGCATAAAGGAAGATATTTCAGGTCGTTGGGGCTCTCCCCTCACATCACCCTTCATGCGTGGGGCTAAATGTCATGGTACTGTTTTTTAATTAATTTATTTATTTAATAATTAGCATCATATTACCAAAATACCCTTTGACCTTTTCCATTGACCTTGACTTTCGGTCAATGGGCTTTTTCTGGAAGTCCCATCTTCCTTGAATGGCCCATGGGCCAGTTACCTCTAAAAAACCCTAACTCCCCACTCTCCCACAATGCATGGCTCTCCTTGTTTCAAGATGAATAACTGCCCACTCTTCCTATGATCAGTCCACCTCCCATTACTCCCACTACTCCCATGATAGTTCACTTCTTCTGTAACTTCCCTTCCTCACCATTATAAATAGGGGCTACCATCAAGGAGGGAGGATCATCTGAAATAGCTTTCCTAGTATCCTTGCTTACATTACTTCCTTAGCCTTCCCAAACACTAGCACTAGCACTAGCAATCCCAATCCCGACCTTCCTTCTTGCATTCATTCTACAATCTGTCATTCATTAATCTCCGATCTACGTTCTGACTTGAGCGTCGGAGGGGTTTTCCGGGAGATCACCCCCCGGACAAGGCTAACGTGTTGTGTTGCAGGAATTCAGGTCGCTTCCTCCCACGAGTTGCTACTTCCGATAACGCCTCCATCTGCGGTATTCCAAGTGTCTCGCACTTCCTCGTTTCATTACCGAAACATATATATATATATATATATATATATATATATATATATATATATATATATATATATATATATATATATATATATATATATATATATATATATATATATATATATATATATATATATATATATATATATATATATATATATATATATATATATTTCAAGTTACTTTTATTTTTTTTAAGGGGATTCATCATTTGAAGGGAGGGTCCCTTATCAAGAAGTGTATCTACCGCTTCTTGTACCAATTTCTCCTGACACATTATTAATTTTCCCGGCGTAGATCTACTTGCTGATAATAGATCAGTAAGAGTATTGTTCTGATAGATAACGCTTCTATAGAGTTCAATAATATCCGAACTCATTAATTTAGCTCCATCAATTTGAATGATCGGTCTCAACTCAGGAGGAAGAACTGGTAATAGACATAAAACCATCCATTATGGTTCGATATTTGATCAAATAAAATGCTTAGCTAATTCCATGCGTCTAACTAAAAAATCTTTTCTTCTTCTAATTTTCCGGTCTTCCCATACATTTCCGGTCGGTCCGTCTGCCCCTAACTCTTTCCATTCTGCGAATGAATAATCTATAATAGTTCGCAAATCCAAATCGGCTAATTGTTCTCGAATAGCACTTGCTCCAGTTGATATTTCTCTGTTTCGAAATGTATCAAACCCTTGGGTAGTAAAAAAAAGCGGGATGCTGCATTTTCAGGATTGGATTTCATCTTCGAATAAACCTCGTAATTGTAAAAAAGTTGGTTTTTTCGCTATAGGTCTAGCAAATGAAAAATTGGGATAGGATCCTATAAGATCTCCCCCCTTCAAAACCGGACATGAAAGTTTCCCCTCGTCCGGCTCAAGTAGTTGTAGCAAACAAATAAAATAAGGAATTCTCGTTTTCAAGAGAAAATCGCCAAAACAAAAGATCTACTCCTTACTCAAGTTTCATTGAAGACTAAGAATCATTTCCTTGATTTCTTCGTCTTTTCATTTTTTGGTCTTATTTTGTGAATTTTTTTTTGTGAATTCTTTATTTTTGTTCTATTTAATTCCAAAAAAAATGAACTGTGAAATTCGTGAGTAGTCTCCCTCCCTTCAAATGATGAATCATCTAAAAAAATAAAAGTAACTTGAAATTCGAAAGGAATTTACTTTTCTATATATATATATATATATATATATATATATATATATATATATATATATATATATATATATATATATATATATATATATATATATATATATATATATATATATATATATATATATATATATATATATACTTATATATATATATATATATATATATATATATATATATATGTATATATTTATATATATATATATATTTATATATATATATATATATATATATATATATATATATATATATATATATATATTAATAAAGCGTAATTATTTTTTTATTTGAATTTTTAATTTTTTTTAAAAAAGAGTAAAAAAAAATAACAAAGTTGGTCTCATTTTAAAAATCTTGTAAAAAAAGATTTTTGTATAATTTTTATTTAGAATAAATATATTAAGGTGATATTATCTATTCCCTCGTTCTCTAATGTTCTAACCATTTTGAATATTCTTCCTTAAGGAAAGAAAAATTTAATTAATGTTTTTGACACATATTTAGATGATAAATTATATTCATGTGAGATTTCGTTAGATTTGTCTTAATGTATATATTTTTATTATGTATTTTTGATAATTTTTTATTATGTGTATTTAGAGATATTGAATTTTAAAATTTACATTGAAAACTGTACAAAAAGTAAATGTGAAGAACAAAAAAGAAACGGAGGGACTATTTGGTAAATAAAATTACTTTTGTTATGCAAATAGAAAGTAGACAAACAGTTTGCAATTACATGTCAGTGAAATTATAAAGTAAGATGCAAATTCATGTCACTTTATCCAGTTCCCAAGCTATGTCACTTTATCTCTGTCAATTGGTTATTCAACGGACAACATAGTCAAATAAGATCTTATAGCTATGTCTCTTTGACCTCTTTTAGCTAAAACATAGTCAAATAATATCTTATATTTATTTTTTTCATAACTATATTTTTATGAATAAATTTACTTTAAAGTTTTTAATAAATTAATATAAATTTTTTTTTATGATAAAACTTATTTTTTTGAATAATTGAATGATTTTTTGAATTTTTTTATAAAAAGTCAAAAATATTATAAATTTGATCTCATTTTACAGATCTTGAAGAAATATAACCATTTGTATAAATATTTTATTAAAAATATTTATTTATATGTGAATTACCAAACTATGGTATAGCCCTAATTAAACTATGTTATAACCCAATCTAAATAATGTTATACTCCCAACTACATTATATTATAAATTTTATTAAAAATGATATAACCCACATTGCACAATGTTATACTCCCAACTATAAGGGCTGATCTACAGATGAAGTTTGAGAGAGGAAGTTTGTCATGAAATAGTGTAAGAAATCATAAATGGAAGTTGAAAAATTAAGAAAGGAGTGATATAAAACGCGCATGTTGAAGAATCAATTTTATTAATATTACTTTTAAATTTAAAATTTGGGCCCGTCCAAAACTAAGGAGTCTCTTGTAAAAAACGCCTCAAGTAAAAATTTGTGTTTATTGATTATGAAGTTTGTGAACTTTATCCATTATAACTCTTTCACAATAACGTGGTGCCCACTTGAGCTTATTATTTATTTGTGCCACTAAATATGTAAGCCATTGCTCATTCTCTTGGAAATATTGGGGTGTGTTTGATTGTTGGTATCTATATTGGCTTTTTGGTTGGTTTTTTATATTTGGCTTTGACTTATTTGCTGGTTAAATAGTTAAAAAAACATTTGGTAAATGGTTTTTAAGGCAGCTGAAAAACTGATTTATAAGCGAAAATAAAAAAGCTACTTCAGTTAGCTTTGTTGGCTTTTGGCTTGTTGATCCACTTTTTTCTAATAAACAGTCAATACCTAAATTTACCAAACATCTACATAAACAGTTGGTTTTTTTTGGCTAGCTTAAAAGCCAACAAGACAACAAATATTTTCAGTTAGTGAAACAAACCAACTAAAAAGGTCAACATCCAATTGCCAAACACTCTATTTTTCTTTTTAACTATGGCTAAAAATAATTGGAAATGTTTTCTTTTAACTATTAGGACGTAAATAATTTGTTAAAAATCGTGAAAAGAAAATTAAAACCGCAGCCTTGTTTATTCATTGAGATTTTATTGATATTTTATTTTGATTAAGTCGGACAAATGTTTTTTACTTAACTAAATTAATTTTTTCCAAATTAAACTTTAATCTTAAGGATAATAGAAATGATTGATTCTTTATTATGTTCATCTAAAGTTGCCAATTTTACTAAATTAAACTTATTATCTTTTTACTTAAACAATTTTTTTGGGAGAATGAAATTTATTTTTTTATATTTGAATATATCAGTACTAAATATTACTTCATGTGATAAGAGGGTTGAAACTTGAAATCCTTCTAATTTATAGCGTCACTCTTAGGATGGTATTAAAAATAGTTCCCCAAGGGCCAAGTATGTAAGGCTCTAAGCATTACTCCCCTTTCTACCACTAAATTAGTAAATTTACCCTAAAAAAACAAAGAACAAAAAGATCAAAATAAATATTATGTGGTAGTGAAGAAATATAATAATGAGAAGAAAATGTAACTTAAATATATAGATGAGGATTAAAAAAGAATTTGAATTTAGATTAAAAATAAACATAAAATAAATTTAATAGAATAAACTAAAATGAAATGAGATAAATTTTATAGCACGAAATA
>NC_080052.1:4934476-5126976 GCF_026212465.1 Amaranthus tricolor | reverse complement strand
CACGTTTAGAATCTTCCATAGAGAAGCGTTGCACAACTTTCTAAATATACTTCCTTTGGCTAAGGTATAAGACACCCTTAGCCCGGTCTCTCAAAATCTCCATCCGAAGAATCTTCTTGGCTTCACCAAGATCCTTCATATCAAACTCACTTGAAAGAAACTCTTTCAAGTTCTCCACCTCAAACAAAGAATTACATGCTACTAGCATATCATCAACATATAAGAGCAAATATAACAAAGAACCATTTTCAAGTTTCTTAAGATAAACACAACTATCATAAGAACTTCTAATAAAATCATGTGAAATCATGAAAGAATCAAACCTCTTGTACCATTGCCTTGGCGATTGCTTCAACCCATACAATGATCTTTTCAATCTACACACATGACCTTCCTTATCGGCGACTTCAAAACCTTTTGGTTGCTTCATAAAAATTTCATCTTCAAGCTCACCATGAAGAAACGCCGTTTTTACATCCAATAGACACAACTCCAAATCCTTCATCGCCACCAAAGCTAGGAGTACCCTTATAGAAGAGTGCTTGACGACCGGTGAAAATACCTCATGAAAATCGACACCCTCAATTTAAGAGTATCCCTTTGCTTGAGTCATTTGAGGCCATTGCCTCCTTGTACATACTTGGTTCATGCAATCCTTCGAATTTGCTAGCAATGTTCAGAGCATATGTAACATAATCATACTCTTCAATATACCTCCTTGGAGCCACGATCTTCCTCTTTCACCTTGTTGTGCACAAAGGAGGAGACCTTTGTTGAACATCATTTTTGTAACACCCTGATATTTTTTCGAAATATTTAATGATTTAGTAGTAATATTATTTTATATAAATAAAGTTTTTAATATAAATAAAGTTGTTATTGATTTATTTTGGGCTCGAGCTAATATATTTCAGCCTTTTTAACAATCTAGCTTGTCATGATAAGAACTTCTAATAAAGTTTAAAGAATATTTGGTTTTATGAGGCGATTACGTTTTCAAGTTGTAATAATTAGATTTATCTTTACAATCTTATCCGCTGCTAAGATTTCCTTATATCTAGTAGTTTATAATAACTCTAATAGAACTCGATTCGTAAGCTTTGTTGATTTCAAATCTGTTTTATAACTGTCTTCTAACATCCTGGTTTGACTCGGACTATATTTAGTTCTTTGAAAGGTCGTCTTCTCTTTTTAAACGATCCGAGTTTTTCCTGGATGTTACAATTTTCATCTTCATCAATATTGGGAGGTTGAACCTCCTCTTGTGCATCAATAGGATCATTACAACATTATCAATGGGCTTTTCTACACTAGAGACTAGCATACTATTTTCATCAAATACTACATCTCTAGAGGTGATTATTCTTTTTGACTCATTACACCACACCCTATACCCCTTTACACGCACTCCATATTCCACAAAAATGCATTTTCTAGCCCTAGGTTCTAACTTTCCATTATTTACATGAATATAAGCCGGACAACCAAAGACTCTAAGACTAGAATAATTTACCAGAGTGTTGTACTACACTTCTTGTGGTGATTTGAATTTCAGGGTGGTATGAGGTGAGCGATTGATCAAGTAGGACGTCGTAGCCACCGCTTCGGCCTAAAATTGCTTCCCTAATTTTGTTTGGTTTAGCATACGTCGAGCTCTCTCCAACAATGTTTTGTTCATCCTCTCCGCAATACCATTTTGTTGAGGACGCCCTGCACAAAATCTATGTCACAATACCTTCACTAGCACAATATTGAAGAAATTTATTATCAACAAATTCAAGACCATTATCGGTTCTCAAGGTCTTGATGCTCCTACCGATCTTTTTCTCTATCATTTTCTTCCATTCCAAGAAAACATCAAAAACTTCATTTTTATGTTTAATGAAGTAACACCATATTTTTCGTGAGAAGTCATTTATGAAAGTCAATAAGTAATTACAACCACTAAGGGAGGGCTTTCTTGAAGGCCCCCACAAATCAGAATGAATATAGTCTAGCTTTGTTTCATGATCAGACATTGTGTTTGTGGAAACATTCGCCAAGCCAGAGATAGTTTAACCTTCAAGAGCATACAAACTCCCATTCATCTTCTCCTTCATCACCACAAGTGATCCTCTAGCAACCTTCATAACTCCACCTTCACAAGTGATCCTACATCTGATCTTATCAAGAGTACCCAAAGATATGAGATTTTTTTCAAAACCGGAACGTACCTTACATCGGTCAAGGTTCTCACCATCCCATCGAATATTCTCATTTTCACACTCCCAACTCCAACCACCTTACAAGTAGTATTGTTTCCCATGGTCACATTTCCCCGATCAACACTTTCAAATGTTTGGAAGAAAGTTTTGTTGGGAGTCGAGTCATGAATCCATGCATCACCATCTTTGTACCCATGTGTGGCAACTAAAACACCATCATCATCACTATCATTCACATAGCTAACATCGGCATCACTAGTTGCGTCCCTAACCCCATCATCACTAACATTTTTCCTTTTCCATTTCCAACAATCCTTCTTGATGTGGCTTTTAAGCTTGCAATAGTTGCAAATCTTATTTTTGTTAGGCCCCGTGACTTCGACCTCCCTTTACCCTTGTTTCCACCCCCACTAGTGGAACCTTTCTCAAAAGTCCTCCCACTCACAAACAATCCATCACCCGAGCCACCCTGTGATTTTTGTGACAATTGTGTATTAATGAGATCCCCTTGTGCTAACAAAATTTTCATATCGTCACTACTCAAGTTTTCTCTACCATAAACTAGAGTTTCTCCAAAATTCTTGTAAGATGGAGGTAGAGAACATAAGAGGTAAATAGCCAAGTCTTCATCATCAAGCTTGACTTCTATGTTTTGTAAATCCATAACAATGGAATAAAACTCGTCTAAGTGAGGTTTTTAAAGGTTTACCTTCCTCCAAGCGTAGATCGTGGAGTCTACTCTTTAAAAGTAATCTATTGGTAACACTCTTGGCCATGTAGAGTGATTTCAATTTCTCCCATATCCCCTTGGTTGTGGTTTCTTTAACAATCTCTCTTAGCACTTCATTGGAAAGACATAATTGGATTTCCGATAGTGTCTTTGTGTCAATCTCTTCCCATCTCGTTGCGGTCAATCTTTTTGGCATTTTGTCTACACAATAAATTGCCTTTTGCACACCATTTTGAATAAAAATGGCTCTCATTTTGACTTGTTATAAGCCAAAATTCACACTTCTATCAAACTTCTCTATGTCAAGCTTCATTGTGAACTTGTTTCACCAACAACGGCTTCTTAATCACCGTAACAATGACTTGGCTCTAATACCAATTGAAATAATTGCTTGATTAGAGTCTAAGTATGAAACTTAGACTCTAATTAAGCAATTATGTCAGTTTTAAATTAATATCTTTATGAATCATATAAATGTTATAATCCAGGAAATTTTGTGCCACATGACATTCATATACAACACAATCTGCCGCTCAAATTTATACAATTTTTTTCATATGTCTTTTTTGCATTGAAACTCTTAAATATCAATTAAATTTAATTATATTGAAACTCTTAGTCTTCATCAATTTAATTCATCTTTCTTTGTATCAGATGCTAGAAAATAAAACTCTTTATCATCTAAATTAAATTATACTGAAGATGAAAAGACAAAAATTTTTAAAGATTTTTTGTTAATGCCATATATATAGCTTGCCTTATTTATATGATTGAATTTCAAAGTCTTCATTTAACGCATCCTGTAACACTCGAAATTTTTGCTTATTAAATTTAATATTTATTCAACAATAAAATATTTATCAAATTGATACTTGGGTTATTGTAGTACTTATAAATTGGAGGAAAGTTAAATATTTGGGTTGAATTTTAAGAAAGTAAATAATTAGCCTAATTTTTGGTAGAGTTAAAATATTGGGCCAAATTGTTAGTAAATCTAAACTATTGGGCTAATTTTACCCTAACTTAAATATTCTATATAATACACTCAAAACTCATATTTTGCCATTCCCTATTTATTGTAGCCGAAAAAAAAAAAATAAAATTTGCCCTAATTCTTCTTTCTTGGCAAGTTGCAGCCCCATCTTTTTTTCGTTATTTTGCAGACCGTTTTTTTTATTGTTACCATCCGAATCATTACAGGGGCTTATTGTCATGGTAATATTTATTCTTTTATTAATTTATTTAATAATTAACGTTATATTACTTAAATACCCCTTGACCTTTTGGGTTGACTTTGACTTTCGGTCAACGGGCCTTCTTCTGGATTTTCCATCTCCCTTGAATGGCCCATGAATTAGTAACCTCTCAATGCCTTAAACTACCTTCCCGTAAAGCAACTTCCCATTCTTCCACAATGCATGGATCTCCTTACTTCAAGATTGATAACTGCCCACTACTCCCATGTTAGTCCACTTCTCCTCAAAGATAACTTCCCCTTGATTGTATGGTAATCCTTCCTCCATGGGAATTGACTGCCCATGTCTTCCATGATCTTCAACTCCCACTCTCTGATGTAACTTCCCTTCCTCACCATTATATATAGGGGCTACCATCAAGAGGGGGAGGGGCATCTGAAAATAATTCTCTCAGGTATCCTTACTCATACCTTACCTCCTTAGCCTACCAAGAATTTCAATAACATCCACCACCGCATCTCCTTGCATTCAGTTTCCAATCACTTACTCCTCATTCTCATATCCACGTTCTAACTTGAGCGTCGGAGGGGTTTTCCGGGAGATCACCCCCAGACAAGGCTAACGTGTTGTTTCGCAGGAATTGACGTCACTTCCTCCCACGGGTAGCTCCTCTTGATCACACTTCTGCCTATCTCCAGGTATTTTAAGTGTCTTTTGCACTTCCTCGTTTCTTTACCGAAACAGTTTGGCGCCGTCTGTGGGGAACTGTTACGAAAAGTCATGGCTCCCAAAAGAAATCCAACACAAACCGCAACCGTGCATAGCACAGATACATACACTTCTGCAGGTCAGGCCAACAATCAGGCCGTGACCCGCCGTGATCTGGACATGCTAGCACGAAACCTCACTGCTGCGTTTTCCGAACAGCTTCGCGCCGTCATGAATAACAATAATCCTGCTCCACAACAAGTATTGGAGGATATGGCGGATCAAATAAAAAATCTGCGGGAACGGATCGAGCCCCTTAACGAGACACCCAAATCCCACGAATCTCAGGATGGGAACTCGGAGATGTCACGTTCCAGCAAGAGAAACAAGAGGCGACGGGAGAGACCAAGGACTCACGCAAGCCCCGGCAGAAGTGATCCTAGAGACAGAGAGTCTAAAACCGCCTCTCAAGATGCCCGTACTTATTTGGAAAGCAAAAAGCATAAGGCATCCGAAAGCATCCAGTCGCTGGTGGATCGACGGAGGGAAGAGAGGAAGAGGGCGCAGCTGGTAGGATCTAGCCATCCAGCGAGTCCTGTAACCATGCCGCGGAACGAAGTCGAGGTCAATATCCTCCCTGGAGATCCTACGCCGATAATCTCTCCAATGGCTCCTGAAATACTAAACATTCCTAACCCGGGGAAAATAAAAATCCCAAATATGGCAGCGTTTGACGGTACGTCGTGCCCCGAAGAACACTTGATGGCGTACAAGAATTTGATGGTGCTGCACACTACCAATCCTTCCTTATGGTGTAAATTCTTCCCAACTACTCTTACGGGAGCAGCTTTGACGTGGTACACCTCCCTTCCACAAGGAAGTATCCACAATTTTGCCCAACTAGAAGGCAAATTTCTGGGCCACTTTATAGCCTCAAGAAGGCAGGAGAAATCAAACTTCCACCTACTTAGTATCACTCAATTGGAAGGAGAATCCATATCCTCCTATCTGAAGAAATTCCATGAGGCGGTGCTAGAGGTGACGGATTTAGAGGAATCAGTCGCCCTAAACGCCCTTATCAATGGAATGAAGGCTCAAAGGCTCAAGTTCCAGTTGGTGGAAAGCCAGGTGAAGACATATGCGGAGGCCATGAAGCAATGTCAAAGTTATGTCACGGCCTCCGAGGTATGTCAGGCACATGACCCCAAGAGGCGGAAGTCTGACAAGAAAGACGTCGCAACTCCCCACCAATCCTCGAGGAACAGAGAAGAGCACCAGCCGAGGAGGGAAAGAAATTACACGCCGCGTCGTCCCGCGCCCCCTTCAGACATGGGACCCCCGCGTTCCCATCACATTTATACCACGGTAGGGGAATCCAGAACACGCAATTTGTTAGACGGAGGAAACGACCCGATGTTTAATCGAAACAGAAGGGATATTTTCTTTGCCGTTTGCGACAAGTTGCCAACTCCACCTCCCACTACCACTCCTTCCGACAGGCGCAATTACAATTTGTGGTGTGACTACCACAAAGAGCACGGCCATACCCTCGCCCAATGTCGCGAACTCAAGCGTATTTTGCATCAGCTGGCCGAGGAAGGAAAGCTTTCCAGGTTCCTCAACAAGAGGGACTATGACGCTGGAGGAGAAGCAAACAGAAGGCAGTGGAATCAAAGACGCGGATCCCCCAAGAGGGAAGAGGCAAGGCGCGAAGGTTCCCATACACAAGGGACCATCAACATGATTTTTGGAGGATATACCGAGGAATACCCTACCATCCGCGACGCGAAAGACAGTGTCCATACTCTGCTGAAAAGACCAACAACGACCGTAACCAGCGGGCCGGTCATGAAATTTGATGCCATGACCTCTCAAACGCTGCAACAGCCCCATACTGACCCTCTGGTGGTCACCCTCAAAATCGGACAGATGAAAGTCAAAAGGGTACTCGTGGATACCGGAAGCACGGCTGATCTCATTACAATGGAGTGCTTGAGAAAAATGAAGTTTGAGGAAAAGCACTTGCAGCCCCTAGATAAGCCGCTGATCGGGTTTGGGGGAAGTCAGGTCATTCCGCTAGGAACGATCATTCTCCCCGTGCGCGTGGGAGAAAGAAGTGAAAGCAGGTCCCTGCCCATACGTTTCACGGTAGTGGATCTCACTTTCCCTTACAACGCCATCATGGGACTTCCCCTCATTAACAAGATCAAAGTTGCAATCTTCCCTCATCAACTCTTGTTGCAATTCGAACGGGACGATGGGAAAGTTGGCATCCTCAAGGGAGATCAGGTAACGGCCCGCCAATGCCTTATAAACACTCTGAAGCGCGGACATTTCGCGACACCCGCCAAAAGGGAAAGGGAAGATCAAGACGCTCCCGCTGTCATGAGCGTATATATGGAAAACCCTAGCACACACGAAAGGCCTCGCCCCATAGAAAGATACGAGGAAGTAGACATGTTCGAGGGAAAGCAACTAAAGATAGGGAAAGATCTTCCTGGTACGATTAAATAAGAAATCGTGGCCACCATTGCTGAGTTCCGTGACGTCTTCACCTTCAGCACGGAAGAAATGCCTGGCATCCCTACTAGCGTCATGTGTCATAAACTTGACATAAGACCAGGCCACAAACCAATAAAGCAGAAGCTGCGGCATCAAGGAAAAGAGCGGACCGAGGCCGCCAAAGAGGAAGTTGAAAAATTGTTGAGAGCCGGATTTATTAGAGAATGCAAATACTCCGATTGGCTATCCAATGTCGTCCTCGTGAAGAAACCAAATGGCAAATGGAGGATGTGTGTCGATTTCACGGATTTGAATAGAGCCTGCCCCAAGGACGACTATCCACTTCCAAAAATAGATCGCCTGGTGGACTCCACAGCAGGCCATGCGCTACTAAGTTTCATGGATGCCAATGCCGGATATCACCAGATTCAATTGGCGCCGGAGGACCAAACACACACGGCCTTCATTACTAGCATGGGTGTCTACTGCTACAAGGTCATGCCCTTCGGGTTAAAAAATGCTGGAGCCACCTATCAAAGGATGGTGAACAAGGTTTTTCAATCTCAGATTGGACGGAATTTAGAGGTATACGTGGATGACATGATAACAAAAAGCAAGCACGCAACTCAGCACGCTGCGGATTTGCGTGAAACGTTCAATACCCTCCGTAAACACCAGATGAAGCTCAATCCGGACAAGTGCGTGTTCGGGGTCACCGGAGGAAAATGTCTCGACTTCTTGGTAGACGAACGGGGCATCGAGGCAAATCCAGATAAGATTCAGGCCATTCAAAACATGAGATCCCCAACCTCCGTAAAAGAAGTGCAAAAGCTCACGGGGTGTATAGCCGCACTAGGAAGATTCCTTTCAAAATCAGCAGACAAATGCTTGCCTTCCTTCAAAACGATAAAGCAACAGAAATTCGAATGGACCGCGGAAGCAGAAGAGTCTTTCCGTCAGCTAAAGGAGCACTTATCGGCCTTGCCAAAACTAGTTTCGCCTATCAACGGGGAAAAGCTAGTCTTATATGTCTCTGTCTTCGAATACTCGTTATCCGGAGTGCTTGTGGCGGAAAAGGAAAAGAAGCAGCTCCCAATATACTATGTGAGTCATGCATTCCGCGGCTCAGAAGGGAACTATTGCGAAGTGGAAAAGGTCATATTTGCGATAGTGATGGCCAGCAGGAAATTGAAGCCATACTTTCAGTCCAACCCGATCATTGTCCGGACTGATCAACCTTTAAAAAAGATCCTTGAGGGGAAAAACAAGTCGAGCCGTGTCACAGATTGGGCAAACCAGCTAGCAGATTTCGGCATCGAGTACGAGACTCGAACGGCAATTAAAGCACAAGCCTTGGCTGACTTTATTGCTGAAAGCACTCCCCCCCCTCCTGGTGAACTTAATCGAGAATGAAAATTGTATGTAGACGGGTCTTCAACACAATCGGCGAGTGGGGCCGGGCTCCTCATTGTGTCTTCCGCCGGGGTCCGCATGGAAAGGGCGGTCAGATTTGAGTTCGCGGCATCCAACAATGAGGCCGAGTATGAAGCATTACTGATGGGGCTGAAAATCTGCTACGAGGCAGGGGCTAAAGAATTGGCCGCATTCTCGGACTCCCAATTAATAGTGGGGCAAGTAAATGGGGAATTCGAGGCTAAAGATGATAGCATGAAAATGTATCTGCAGCAAGTGAAGGACTTTATTCCAAAGTTTGACAAGTTCACGTTGGAGCACATTCCACGATCCCAAAATGCCCAAGCCGATTCCCTAGCAAAACTTGCCAGCTCCGCAGATACTTCCGCGGCTCGTGATATAATTTGGGAAGTGCTCCCCAACCCCAGCATCAACTTCATGATCAACACCATCGACAGATCTGAAATATGGATGGGGCCATACGTTAAGTACTTGCAAGATCAAACGCTCCCCCAGGACGAGAATCAGGCCAAAATGCTCCAGAAGAAGGCCAAATGGTTCGAACTTCATGAAGGAACGCTTTATAAAAAGTCATACACACATCCCCTCCTGAAATGTGTTGCTCCTGAAGAAGGAAACTAT
Organism: Amaranthus tricolor; assembly: GCF_026212465.1. NCBI lineage: Eukaryota > Viridiplantae > Streptophyta > Magnoliopsida > Caryophyllales > Amaranthaceae > Amaranthus > Amaranthus tricolor. The sequence continues at coordinate 5,117,581 of NC_080052.1, read as the reverse complement.
ATCCTACGCGAGATACACGAAGGCGGATGCGGAATACACCAGGGAGTGCGAACGGTCATTAGCAAAGTCCTTAGAAGTGGTTATTATTGGCCTTCACTCCGGAAAGACGCGGAAGAGTTGATCCTACGGTGTCCTGAATGTCAGTATCACTCAAAGATAGGGAGGAAACCCTCTAATTACTTGACCGTCTTGCAAGCCGTCCTGCCATTCGACAAGTGGGGTATGGATCTCCTTGGCCCTTTTCCACCAGCAAAGGGGCAGCGCAAGTTCATCATTGTGGCTATTGATTACTTCACTAAGTACGTAGAAGCAGAGGCTCTTAGTTCGATCACAGACAAGCAAGTCTGCCAGTTTTTATGGCGGAACATCATCACAAGATACGGCATACCGAGGGTGATCATTACGGATAATGGAAGGCAATTTGTCAGCAAGAACACCATCGAGTATTGCGACAAATTCCACATCCAAATCAGATTTAGTTCTGTGTCCAGGCCGCAAACTAACGGTCAAGTCAAGTCCGCCAACAAGGAGATACTAAATGGTATCAAAAAGAAGATAGAAGGGGTCAAGGGTAATTGGGATGAAGAACTACCCGGAATCTTATGGGCCAGTCGAACCACCATAAAAGAGGCCACGGGGCACACATCGTTCTCTTTAGTATACGGGTCCGAAGCCGTACTTCCAGTGGAAATAGGAGTACCCTCTACAAGGGTCACCTACTACTCATACGACGAGAACGAAGAAGGAAAAAGAGCAAACTTAGACCTACTTCCAGAGACCAGAGGAAATGCACTACTGAGATCGGTGGCCCAAAAGTAGAAGATGATTCGTAGCTTCAACCGCCATGTGAAAACAAGACGTATTCAAGTCAATGATCTCGTCCTCCGAAAAGTCGAAGCTACTGGGAAGATTGTTGAAAAAGGAAAGTGAGGGGCCAACTGGGACGGACCTTTCAAAGTCACCCGCATCATCAAACCAGGAACGTTCGAACTAGAAGACATGAAAGGGAGAAAACTACCCCGTCCATGGAATGGAGACCACTTAAAGAAATTCTTCATTTAATAAAATTTGCAAAGGGCAATCAGTTACTAGTATCAGTGTAAGCAGCTTCATCAGTGACAAACTTATCAGCATCAATCCGCGACTACCTTCATCCCGCAACATAGTTGCGTTGTCATTCGAAATTACTTCTCTCATCATCACTTGTATTCTTATCAGTCATTTATAAACAGAAGTTTCATTTTCAGATTATCCGGCTCTTATGTTCGCAAATATTTTGTAAAATTCTTTTGCAAATCTTATTAAATCAGTAATATTCATAAGACGGACCCCTTGAGAGGGGTCCCATTATCAAATTATTCTAAGTCACTAACGAACTTGTGATGTCGACAAATCGGACCCATAGAATAGGGTTCCAAGACCGAAAATCATTTGAAATATATATTCACCGTCTGTTCGGGACATCGATAAGTCGGACCCCAAGTTTGGGGTCCCATAGTTCAAAAATATTCCAAGTTTTTCACAGAGATGTTTCCTAACCGGGACATCGATAAGTCGGACCCCCAGTTTGGGGTCCCATAGTTCAAAAATATTCTACGCTTTTCACAAAGATGTTTCCCAACCGGGACATCGATAAGTCGGACCCCCAGTTTGGGGTCCCATAGTTCAAAAACATTCTAAGTTTTCCACAAAGATGTTTCCTAACCGGGACATCAATAAGTCGGACCCCCCCAGTTTGGGGTCCCATAGTTCAAAAATATTCTAAGTTTTCACAAAGATGTTTCCCAACCGGGACATTGATAAGTCGGACCCCCAGTTTGGGGTCCCGGAGTTCCAACATATTCTAAGTTTTCCACTAAGATGTCCCCCAACCGGGACATCAACAAGTCGGACCCCCAGAAGGGGGTCTAAGGACTGAAAATATTCTAAGTATAAATCTCCTTTATGTCGCCCGCACGTGACATCGGTAAATCGTGCCCTCTGCTAAAACGATTCAGCAAATATTCCGCGGGCTCAGACGATAGAAGCCACGGCTTAACAAACAAGCATGGATACTATGAATAAACTTTCCATGATTCAAAAATATATACATCAGAATATTCAAAATACAGAGTTGAATGTTTGCAAAAATCAAATTACAAAATTACAAGACTAAACATTATCCAAAAAGGCGTCGACGTCCCCCTCTGCGTCCTGGGTCGGCAACGGAGGAGATTCGGCCGCCCCCTCTTCAAGACTGGGAGTGAAGCTCACAAAATCTTCAACGTTGAACGGCTCCACTTCAATCCCAGATAGCTCCTTACACAAACCCTGGAGGTTTCTTCCTTCATCAATAAGAAGATTCGACAAGTCTAAGCACAAACTCTCCAGATGGGAAAGCGCCAAGTTTTCAGGGGCCCCCGAGGTCGAAGGAGGGGAGAGGGTTAGTTGATCCAGATCAAGGCATAACGCCTCCTATTCAGCCGCGACATCAACCCTCTCCGACCAAGCCCTTGCCTCCTCCACATCCCAGTCGGGGTCCACCAGTACCGCCGACTCCCGGTCCAAAATTGGAGCTAGGTTGGCCAAAGCTTCGTTCCCCTTGAGATATGCCTTTTGTTTGAAGGAATCGAAGTCAATGCCTAACTCCGCGGCAGCCAGACGGTACCTCTCTTCAGTAATTGTGGACCCCGTGCCCACCATTTCTGCCGTCAGACTCCCTAAGAAACTCGACGCTTCCGGTTCGTCCGAAGTGAGCCAATCCCTAGCTATCCGGGCTCGTCTCCCTAAGCTGGTCTTGTAAATCCGAGCCGCGGATAGCAAAGTCTTGAATTTGGCCGAATCAGTCGACACCTGTTCCAAAAGACACTGGTTCTGATGAACCAGTTTAGCATGAACATCAATCAGGTGACCGATTTCGTGGCCGAGGGTTGCCGATTTATTAGAAGCCGCGTCCAGACTCTCGACGGTCTCCTCCAGTTGCTTCCTCGCCCTCTCCCGCCACTGCTCTGTTTTGACTAAACGCTCCTTCAGCTCAGAGCATTTAGCCAGATTTTCCTTTAAGCCCGGCAGTTCATCTCGGAGCTTTTGAAGCTCCTCGTCCTGCTCATCGCAGCGGGAGGATAAGGCAGCCAAAGTCTCCCTGTCCGCGGCACTTTGGCGACTGAGGTTGAGCTCAAAAGACAACCTCAGAAAAGCCTGCGAAAAGAATAAATCAGAATCTAACAGTTAAACTCAAAGAGATGTAAGAGGAAGGAAGTTACCTCAGCCGCGGAAACTTGGAGTTGACGGACCCTATCGGTGGGGGAAAGGGAATCCAATAGATCAACATCCACTTGGCAGATCAAGTGAGACGTCGCCCTATTAAATCGGGTTATCATGCCCTTATGGCCTAAGTCGGTGAAAGGGGTGTCGTGCTGGAAAGGAAGAACCTCCCGACGACGATACACCTCTTCCACCATCACTTTAGGAGCCTCGGCCGACTCCCCCACCTTCTCTTTGCCCCGACTCAGGACAAGGGACGCCTTGGTTTGAGGTGAAGCCACCTCCTCTTCCACCGACCTCATTTGCAGAGGTACGGCCGACATTATTGTTGTTCCCGCCGAGGCCTCTTTTGAGGCACTCTCTTCATGAGAGGAAGAGACTCTCTTTCTCTTCCTCTCCCTTTTCTTCGATTCCCTCTTAGAAGGGATTACCCTCTGAGAGTCATCGGGAATATGGACCTGTCTCCTCTCCTCAAGGAGCCGGAGAGCCTCCTCTTCGCAGGGGACTTCATCCAGCCCCTTTTCCGCCGTTGCAGAATCCTATAAGAGAAAAAATTAGAAAGAATCAAAGAAATCTAATATAGTTCGGGAAGAACGAAGAAAGTTATACCTTTGGCGGAAGAGGTAGAGGTTTCTCCGCGGGCCGTTGGATGGCCCCTTGAGCAAGTCTCATGACACTGAATTTTTTCATGAGTTCCGGGTCTTTTGCTCGAAGATTTTCCTTGGCTATCCCTGCAAAAACCACGAGTTAGAGGCAAGCAGATAACAGAAAAAAGAAGGAAGGAGTCCGACAACCCTTACTCCGATCGATAGCCAAGCTGATGCCGAATGCTGAGAGGAGGTTTTCATTCTCCAACTCAGGACGACCGGGTATCCAGTTGAGCTGGACGTTCATGGGTTTCCTTCCCAGTTGAACGTCCATCTTTGCATACTCGATTATCACCGCGTCGCTAAGAGAACATTGCGGGATACCATTATTGAAACCCGAAAGGTTGGGTTTGATGTCGAAGGAAGTCTTGATATTCCATCCTTCCGAATTATAGAGGTAGGCAAATTTAGTCCTATACCCCTTTTGGTTATCAGGGAGGTCGTGGACTATCTTCAGTCCACGACGATGGGTAAAAGTTATCTAGCCGCAGCCGTATGATTGAGAATTACATAGGCAGGCTCTGAATATATATCTAAAGGCGGTGAGTGTTGGTGGCACGGCCAAAACTTTGCACAAGATCAAAAATGCCACCATACAACCCCAGGCGTTTGGGTATAACTCGGGCACTGAAACGTTCAAAAACTCTAACACCTCCCTAAAAAACGGGTGAAGAGGAAACCTAAGTCCTAACTCAAAAGAGGGAAAGTATACAGCTATACAGTGTGGGGGAGGAAACGTAACAGTGTCATAATTCCCCGGGGTAATAATGTTTATGTTGTCTTTCAAACCCCATTTTTGAGAGATGGCTTCCCGACGGTTGTCTAGATCTCTCTTGGTCTGTAAATCAATGAAGTAGTTTAGGGGCCCGCCGTTTGGAATGTAGAATGGAGGAGGAACTGGCGCTGCACTCTCCCTTCCAGAAGACTCGGCTGATCCTTCAAGGTTTTCCATATCTACATACAATAACCCTTCCAGGTCAGGATTTATTCGCGGCAAGTAATTGGGAAAGAAAGCAATGCTCACTTCCCAAGGAGCAGTTTTCATAATCTCCGGAGGGTATATAGGGGATACAGACGACTCATCCCCGGCTTTTACTGGTTCGTAATGTGGGGTAATTCTCACCGAACTACTTTCGTCCGAATCATTCATTAATAACCCCTTTTTATTAAGACGTCTACGTACTATCAAAGGAGTCTCCAGCAAGTTAGTAGGGTTGATATCTGAGTTAGCTATGGTCTCTTGAGTAGCCGCGACATCCATGTTAACAAGAATCATAAAGTAATAGGCGAAACTTGTAAAGGACAGAGACTAAATTCATAAAACGAATTCAATGTCCTAGGCTAACATTCAAGAATAATTTGAAGAAATTCAAGAACAAATCGAAGAAATTTAAGAACAGTTTGAAGATTAACTTGAAGAAATTCGAAAATCTGGGAAAAAGTTTGAATACCTTTGAAGAAAGTTGGAGATTTGTCAGAAACTTGATGAAGATCTGTCAGATGTCTTGAAGATCTTCAAGAATTTGTCAGAAGTTTGAAGGAGGGATGAAGATTGTTAGAGCGTCTCTCTCTACTTTCTCTTTCCAGCGATGTAAAAATTTGAAGGAAGTAATGGGAATTAAGTGAGAGGGAACTGTTCCAACCACCCTATTTATAACAGCAATAAATGCCTTTGGGACTTGAGTACAATAAATGGAAAGAAGAATCCCGAACGAGAGCCGGGAAAAAGATAAGTCGGACTCCCCATGAGGGGAAAATCGTTGGGAATTTTCCTAAGTGTTCAACGCTTTCCGTAAGGTCTACAAGTCGGACCCTCATTAGAAGGGAAATATTGAAAAATCTTTAAAGTATCAGTTATTAACTATAGCCGGGAGATCGATAAGTCGGACCCCCAAAGAGAGGGAGAGGGTAAAAATTTGTTCTAAGTCTTCCAACATTTGAGTACGTCCGGGAGGTCGATAAGTCGGACCCTAAACTGCACCTCCAAGAATGAATTATTTCAAGTATGAAAAGTTACATATTCAGCTATCCGACTTATGGATACGGCGAACGCCATGCCGCATTACTTTTGCTCTAAACCGTCGTATGTATGAGGTGAAATATTTCAGAGTCCGTATGATTGATAAGTCAGACTCCTTGGAACACTGTCATGTTGTAAAAACTAAGTATGGTATAATCTGCCTTTATCCGTATGATCGAAGACGCGGACCTAAATGCCCCGCGTCGTAGGGAAGTTGTGGATATGTTTTGTGGTCTGGTATTGATAATATTCCGAAAGGTCGATGAGTCGGACCCTGAGTTACACTCCAGAACGAATGCGAATTATTCCGTGTTAGGGTGTCTGCATGGTCGACAAGTCGGACCCCCAAATGGTCCCAGTTAAGGTAAAAATTCTAAGTACAGGAGAAATGCTTCCGTACCTTTAGTGTCATCCGTGACATGGAATTACGAAATCTTTCCACGTCTTTTGAGATAGAAGGGGGGCATGTTAGAACGAGGAAATTCAAAACGACAAGTTTTAAAAATTCCCCGCCTCATCGATAAGTCGGACCCCCCTAAGTACCTCAGTAGAGAATAAAAATCAAAAGTATATGTTCAAGCCGTGTCATGTGGCTCATTTAGCTAGGGGGTCAGTTCAACTATGCCGCGGTATCATGTTTCCTTCCTACTCACCGGCTCGAAGCCCTGATAAAAAGAAGACACCCAGGTTCTTGGAGATCCGTGAGGTCGATAAGTCGGACCCCCCCTTGGGGGCTGCCTTACTCAAAAATATTCTAAGTACTGAGACTTCCGTGACATCAGTTGGGCACGTATCAGGATCCGACTCCTGCATCTACTCTTCTGCCGATAAATAAAAAGGATAACCAAAGATATTCCGCGGCATGCTGGAAGCCGCGGCTTTGATGGTGTTAATCATTTTTCTTTACTTTGAAGCATCTCTTGTGGTTATTTTGAAAAGCCGATAACTTCTCCATTATAACTCGGAATTTGACATGTAAACTGTCGATTCGAAGCTTACGAGCCAAATTTTCCTAATCCGTCCGAAGATCTGCCAGATTGTGGCCATATTACTCCTTATGAGCTTTTGAGTATTATCTACGATCATGTTTCTTCATCAAACCAAGTCCGACGGACGCGTATTTTTCCGCATAAAAAAAGATGTTTCTGATCGCTGGGGCTATTCCTCACATCCTCCTACATGCGTGGGGCTAAATGTCATGGTAATATTTATTCTTTTATTAATTTATTTAATAATTAACGTTATATTACTTAAATACCCCTTGACCTTTCGGGTTGACTTTGACTTTCGGTCAACGGGCCTTCTTCTGGATTTTCCATCTCCCTTGAATGGCCCATGAATTAGTAACCTCTCAATGCCTTAAACTACCTTCCCGTAAAGCAACTTCCCATTCTTCCACAATGCATGGATCTCCTTACTTCAAGATTGATAACTGCCCACTACTCCCATGTTAGTCCACTTCTCCTCAAAGATAACTTCCCATTGATTGTATGGTAATCCTTCCTCCATGGGAATTGACTGCCCATGTCTTCCATGATCTTCAACTCCCACTCTCTGATGTAACTTCCCTTCCTCACCATTATATATAGGGGCTACCATCAAGAGGGGGAGGGGCATCTGAAAATAATTCTCTCAAGTATCCTTACTCATACCTTACCTCCTTAGCCTACCAAGAATTCCAATAACATCCACCACCGCATCTCCTTGCATTCAGTTTCCAATCACTTACTCCTCATTCTCATATCCACGTTCTAACTTGAGCGTCGGAGGGGTTTTCCGGGAGATCACCCCCCGAGGCTAACGTGTTGTTTCGCAGGAATTGACGTCACTTCCTCCCACGAGTAGCTCCTCTTGATCACACTTCTGCCTATCTCCAGGTATTTTAAGTGTCTTTTGCACTTCCTCGTTTCTTTATCGAAACACTTATTATTATTTTCTTGGTTCTTTGATGCTGGGTTGATTGAAGCAAACCAAGCATCACATTTTCTTTCCTTCGCCATACCAAGGGTAGGAATAATCATGTCCACTTTCTTTCCTTATATATATATACATATATTTTGTTTGCTTTTGGTCTTGTTAGTTTTATTAAATCAGTATTTAGTACTCTTACGGCCCGTTTGGTACATGGTATTAGAGGGCGGTAATGGTAATAAAATTAAGTAATAAAAAATTTGGTTGTTTGGATGTCTTCAATGGTAATGGATGGTAATAAAATAAGGTAATGAAATTACCAAAAAGGGCAATTTTTATTACCATCAAACTACCTGGTATTAGGCTGTAATGGTAATGAAGTATTACTATGGTAATAAAATAAGGTAATGTTGTTTCGAGCTGAAGAAAAAAAATAATGAAAAAAAAGGTAATGTATGTAATTATCCAAAAAAATATTATTATTAAAAAAAGAATTATTAGATAGAATAAATTAAATACAATAATGCTTTTAGATACAAATATTCAATAATGAAACTAAGAGTCATTACCATTTTTTATTAATAACAACCAAATGCAATCAATGGAATATTATCTTCCATTACCATTCTTTAGTCATGCACACCAAACAAAAGAATCTTCATTACCAATTCTCATATCCATTCCCTCATTACTATTGCCATTACAATATTTCATTCTCATTATTATATTACCATTAACCAAACGGGCTAGAGAATTTAAGTGAATAATCTTAGTAATTAAAATAAAATTAATAAATAAATTATATGACGATCATGATTTAGTTGTGTAGATATACGAATTAAAGGATTACTAATATGTAAGATTGTTGATGTTTTAAGTACCATAAGTAGGGATGGCAATGGGTATTGGACCCGACCCGGATCCGTGGATCCGTATCCGTTTTCACGGATCTGGTTCCTAAAAAATTGGAACCGTCGGATCCGGGTCGGATCCGGATCCATTTAAATTTCACGGGTTCGGATCCGGATCTGAGAAAAATACCCAAACCCGGACCCGCGGATCTGAAGGACCCTTTTTTTTTTTATATTATATACATATATATATATATATATATATATATATATATATATATATATATATATATATATATATATATATATATATATATATATATATATATATATATATATATATATATATATATATATATATATATATATATATATATATATATATATATATATATATAATAAAAATACCTCAAAACTCAAACCCTCAGTTTCCCTCCCTTGCTGTCAAAGTCAATGCTTCAGCAGCCGTCAGTACCTCAAGTCCTCATTTCAGCCTGACCCTCGCGTTCTCCTTCTCCCTCACGCAGTAGCCCTTGCCCCTGGTTCACCTTGGCCTTATCCTTGGAACTCTAATCAATGAAAGCCACCTGTAGCAGCACCAACCTTTTGCCCGAATGGCTTCACTATGCCTTTGTATCCTACACCTTCGTATTGGGGATGTACTATACCAGGAACTTGGCAAGTTGATACCTGCGCTGTACTGGAAGCAAATCCAACAACCTTTTCTATGTCTCAGAATTTTCAGGAAAACTCATGAGTAGCCGGTTTTCCACCAGATGATCGAAGATTTTCTCGATCATTGCGGGTGTAGTTATGGAATTCCCGCGAAGAAGAGGCAAGGTATACATATGATATTTGTCACTTCTGACCATCTCTTTATGATAAATTAGCAAAATGTTGAACTATTTTGAAGACAATTTAAGTTGAATAATGTTTTTTTGGGTGATTCATTGTGAAATTATATATATTATTAACATTAGTCTATAAATATCACTTTATTGCAATCTCAACACATTTAAAAATACAAAAAAAAAATCAAAACTGGACCCGTTTTGGACCCGGATCCGGTACTGCATCCGCAGTATCTGCGGATCCGGATCTGGGTCTTGCAAAACTGGACCCGCGGATCCGGGTCCGGATCTGGATCCTGTTCTAAAAAACGGATTTGGATCCGGGTCCACCTGGACCCGGTCCAGATCCGACCCGTTGTCATCCCTAACCATAAGTTATGAATAGTTTGGGTTATAGTGCTTAAGGTTGATGAAGCAATTAACTTGTTAGGTAATATTAAATTCATTTATGAAAGGAGATGAAATTTAATATTTTTGAATCGGATTATAGATGGCGTAGTGTATATCGATCCAATTAATGTTAGTAATTGATGCTATTATCTGGTTCAGGAGGAGACTTTGCAGAGTAACCATTTATTGATCTTAGTAGTTGTTGGTGACTGGCACCCGACAGTGAAGTTACAGGTTAGTGGATAGTGCCTATCTTTTAAAAGAGACTGGCCAGTCTTATTTTCTATTATGTGCATTAATATTAATATTTGAAACTTTGACATGAAAATTGTATCTTGACGTTGATTTGTTATGTGGAGTAATACTTAAAAACCATGAGTCTATCTTCCTTGATATTATATTGTGAGCAGGAGACAATTGGGTTTTTGCTATATTTTGAGGCAAGTTTCCATTGAGACATTGGCTAACTTCACTCGAGAGAGATATAGCCATAGAGCTATGGAGCATCCTTTCAACTAGATACTTAGTGCGTACGAAGGTCTAGGATTTTGTTTTAATATTATGTGTTATTCTCTTTTCCCTGTTTGTGAAATCATATTTTAATAAAAATTTTTAAAAAAATATTTTACGTGAGGTATGTCTACTCGCTCAACTTTCCGTGGTTGACACTTTTCTATTTTTGATTTTTAGTTTGCAGATGATTTATAGAAGCATTCGATTCGCAAGTCAGATACTTTTAAGTGACATAACCTCTACAAATAGTATCGATTTTGTTAATGTAATGACGTTTGTTGATATGGAATATAGTAATCTTAAAAGTGTTTGTATTTTGAGTTGGATTTCCATATTGGATTATTTGTTAGGTACTCGATAGAGTTTTGATTTATAAGGTTATTTGAAGGATATGTTGTAATTATTTTGGATTTATGCGAGTTAAGTCTAGTGAAACCTTAGACTAATTAAGTAAATATTAGATGAGGTGTTACACATTCCACATACTTAAGAAACAGTAGATGGTATTCTAAGAATTGAGTTTATTAATTATTTCAATCAGTATGAAAATTGAGATAAAACTGGAGAAAAATATGAATTTTTGTTTCATTGCTAAGTGAATATGCAATTTTATCTCAGAAATTTTATGGGTGTAGATATGGGATAAAATAAGGTTTATAAAATAAGTGAATATGCAATTTTGAAGAGTTGAGTGGAGATGAAATGGAAGCAAAGAGAAAGAAGATATTGATGAAGAGGATGTTTTAATTTGTTTTCATGTTGACATGTTGTGTAGTTATGGATGTCATAATAATCAAATATATGTTGTTATGATGAAGATCAAGTTTAATAAGCATTTGAGTAGCTTTTGTTTTACATATCACTTTTTTCAAGGGTTAGTAAATATTTTTGATTAAAAATACTAATATTAGGTTATTTGATAAACTTAACACAAATTGAAGATATTTTGTACTATAGTTAATTGATATTTTTTTGGTTATGTTAAAATTTTATAGATACAATTGTTCAAACTAACATTTGTATTAATTTAACAACAATGTCTAAATTAATATTACATATTTTTATAAAATAGTTCTATAATCATGTGCATAGCACGAGTAAATACCTAGTTATGACTATCCGATGTAGTGATTTAATCGTTATTATTTTTCATTATATTTAATTAAAATTATAGAAAATTAATATTAACAACTTTTACATTGAGACGAATTAAACAAATTATATTTTAATTTATAGAGTTAGAATATAATATAAACTAATAATGATTAATGTACGAATTAGTCTTGTACGGATTTAGTGAACACTAAATAGTGTACACAAACCCTAAAATTAAAGAGTGTGAGTTTGAAATTGTAATTAAGTAAAATGAAAAGTGAAACTTATAAACTTATAAATGAAATATTTTGAAAATATGCACAATAAAAACAGAGACTACATTCATTTTAGACTTTGTGCTCTAAAATGAAGGTTGCAAAATGTTAATAAGAGGAAGTAATAGAATTAGAAATACGGACTATTCAATAACATTATATTAATAAATAAATTGACGGCTATTAATTGATAATAAAGTTAATTTTAAAAACACCACTACCAAGTGCCTACGCTATCCAATGCAACAACATTATTTTAAGTGTATTTTTTAGAAATCAATTTCCCAATCGTATTACATTCTTATCAATTTCTTATAAATGATTATTTTCTTATAAAAATTATCATAACTAAACTCAAATATTGCCTATTAACTCAAAATAAACTATATTATTTAGATAATTAAAAATAACTATAATTATTAGGAAATCCTTTTCCAAATATAATTGGATACAAAAAATTAAATATCATAATGATTGTGATGTTTTTTTAAAAGCTATACTTATCCTTTTTATATAATAATAATTTTTTAAAGATAAGTATAACTATTATAAAATGATAGATAGTAGATTTTTTCAATAATCAAGAAAAAAATTTCAACACATGACCACCTCTTCCCTTTCCAGCCGCTACCCCACCACTGCAGCCACCCCTACCCTTCTCCCACCTCTCATGAACCCTAACAACCACTATAAAAAAACATATGGTGACCCACAAAACATGTCGTCAAACTCGTTTTGGCAACAGGATGGCGACTGTCTGTCGCCAAAAGATTTACTGTGATAACTATTTTTGTCGCCTAATGTGGCGATAGTGACACTTTTATGCCGTCATCCACATTATCGTTAGCTTTTATAATTACTTTTGTTAATAAATGATTCAATCATTAGTATTCTAATTTTATTAATTATTTCAATTAACAATCAACAAGTTGCAATGTCATCCTAGTTGGGCTAAGTTATTCATATTATTCAATATTTCATACATGATGAAATAATGCAATATTCAAACACTAGCACCTAATTCTACTAAAGTGTTCCCAAATATAACCGGTAAACCGAAACAACTAAGTTCCCTTACCTTAGAAAGTGTGACATTATCAGCATGCTTATTATCAGAAAACAAGGACTCAAAAACTTTAGGAATAGGAGGTGCCTCAAATATGATATCCTAGAAGGTAGCCTCTAAATATTTATCTTTTATGTTTTAACCGTTTCAAAACTTTTCATATCGCTTTTCTAACTTAGCTTGTGCTAGTTTATGGTGAAGGGAACATGATTAAGGAAAATATTAGTTATGATGGGTTTACTCTTAGAATCTTTAGAGTTTTAAGTTCTAGTATTTTCATCGCACGCAACATCATATACAACATCATTATTCAAAAGGGGTAATTATAATTTCTTAGTTAATTGGACTTGTTGATTTCGAAGGGTAAGATCAAATAATATATATCCATCACTTTGTTGAAAGGGCAAGTAAGATTATTTGTCTAGTAGTAATTGATGCGCAAAACAAAAGAAAAAAGGGTAGTGTTAGTGCACCAATGTACAAGAATTTTAGTGTTCTCATTGAACCATCTCGATTCTCGATCGAGCCATTTGTGTTCGTACGTTTTGCGTTAAACTTTGACATTGTGTTTTTGCCTATCAATCCTACACATTTCACTTTAGATTGTTGTCATGTATATTGTAGATAGAGTTATTTGTATTGTTTTCTCCTAATTGTTATTTTACCACTTTTAAGTGAAGGTGATGCCTTTGGTGTTCGGTTCCATTTACACTATCCTCATTAGATTTTCACATAACAATCGTTTATTCTTTCTTTTTTCGTGTTATTTAGTTTATTGTGTATGCTTGTGAGATTATTATTGTCTTTTGGATTGGAATGCATGGATTACTCTACAACACAAAGGGGGATAGTGAAGAGTGTTATAGTGCTAGTTTTCTCAACAATTTCCCATCTTTAACCTGGGGCGAGTTCAAAAGAAGCGTGAAAAGAGACACGTGGGATGATTACGATATTAGAGTGGAAGAAGTTGTATACCGTAGTTCTCAGCCATGGCCTAGAGTATATTTGCTTTCAAAGGGTACTAGCAGTTCGGATCTTAAATATGGTCTAGCTGTTATATCTCAAATTTGTAGTCATTTATGTCAACTGTTGTCTTTTCATTTGTAGTTTAGTGTGATTATTTGTGCATAAATTGGATGAATGGCTATAGTTATTCTTTGTCTTTGATGCAAATTTGTACATATTTGGTTTCATACGGTCTACTTATGAACAATAATGATCTAAGAAACTGAGAGAACTAAATGCATTTTTGTATTCTTTTTGATTGAAAGAAAGAGAAATTACAATCTTGAGTGAAATAACAAGCACTCTAGTGTATAAAGATTCAAAATTTATTCCTACAACACTCATGAACAATGCTAGGGTGTTCTAGATGATGAACAACTTCTACTATGAACTAGGATAAAAGACAATAAGAAATATATCAATAAACAAAGACACAAGATTTATGAGGTTCACCTAATGTGGCTACGTCTTCGATGGTGCTAAGCTTGATTTTATTATCGAGAATAACAATGAAGTTCTTCAAGAACTCTTATAATGGAGATATTACACTTAGATAAGAAGAGGAGAGAACAAAGAGGCATGATGCATCACCAAGCTTCTCTCATGGTACACTCAAGTCACACCAACTCCAACAATCTTCACCTTGACTTGAGTTCACCCACGTCACACATCGTCATAGACACTCTATCGAAAATACTACTAAACAATCAAACAACTAACACACCATATATATGCCCCCAAGGGGCTTCACATCAAGCAAGGTTCCAAACCAACCCAGTCCACATCTCACCAACTAATCACTATCACAATGTATATGCACCAAGTTCATCTCTAGACACATCTCACCAACTAATCCCTTAAGCCATTATGTCTCTTTAAATGATTCGGCAATGGATATATGTACTCTGCTTTGGTAGTAGACATGGCGATCACATCTTGGAGCGACAATTGCCAACTCATTGTTGATCTACCCATAGTAAAAACATACCCTGAAGTAGACTTTCTAGCATCTAAACCACCTCCATAATTGGAATCACAAAACCTGGTCAACCCACTTGAATTCTTCTCAAACTTGAGACACACATTTGAAGTTCCCTGTAAAATCATGTGATAGCATAAATGAGCCAAATTTCTTGTACCATTTCCTTTGATATTGTTTTAGCCCATATAATGATTTCTTCAAATGACACACATGACTTTCCTGCCGATCAACTTCAAAACCCTCTGGTTGCTTCGTTTAAATTTCCTCATCCAACTCCCAATGTAGAAAAGCGGTCTTGTTTCTAGGAGCACTAGCTAGTGCTTGCTTATCCCTGCTTTACATATAGGAGCACTAATGCTTGTTGATCTCTACTTCTACTAAAAGACCTATTTACACCCCCACAACTTTCTTGTTTCTAGGTGCCTTAACAATAAACCAAATCTTGTTCATGGTAAAAGACTCCAACTCTTGCTTTATTACTACTAGCCACTTGCTTGAGTCACTTGAGGCCATAGCCTCTTTGTAAGAGTTAGGATTATTCACACTCTCTTCCTCACTAGCAAAAGTGAGAGCATAAGCCATATAGTCCCATTCCTTTATATACCTTCTTTGAGGTATAATTCTCCTCTTTTCTCATGGAGTGGGCAATGCGATTTGTTCCTCATGTTGAGAATCATCATCAATCTCATCAATATTGGGATGCTCCAGCTCCGCTTGGGTGTCATTGTATGCACCTGCAGTGTTAGAAAAGGTTTTCTCAATAGTATGAGTAATCGATGCATGTTTATAAAAGTCTACATCTCTAGAAGAAATGATCTTTTTAGACTTCTCACATTATGCCCTATATCCCTTACACCCAAACTATAGCCCATGAAAATACACTCTCTAACCCTAGGTTCGAACTTTTCTTTGCTCACATGTATATAAGCTTGATAATTAAATACCATTAGGTTAGAATAATCGATCGGTGAATTATACCATACCTCTTGTGGGGACTTAAAGTTCGAAGCGGTACGTGGAGAGCGATTAACCAAGTAGCATGCCGTAATAACTGCTTATGCCCAAAATCTCTTGCTCAACTTAACTTATGTGAACATACTCCTATCCTTTTCCAGCTAAGTGTTTTTCATCCTTTCTGCCACATCGTTTTGTTGAGGCCTTTCAACACATGTTCTATGCCTTACTATACCCTCCTTCGTGCAATATTGAAGAAATTTCTTGTCAATAAACTCAAGACCATTGTTTGTCCTCAATGTGTTGATGCTCTTCTTAGTTTTCTTTTCTATCATCGTCTTCCAATCAATGAAGACATCAAATACATCGTCGTTGTGCTTGATAAAATAACACCAAAACTTCATCGAATTGTCATCTATGAGAGTTGCTAACAGTTGCACCCACCAAGTGAAGTCTTCCAAGAAGGCCCCCAACGAACGAAATGTATTAATCAAGTATCTTGCTGGTGTTGTGGATTGTCGATTTGAAACTCACGATCTTGTGTTTCCCATAAACACAATGTTTTCAAAAACCAAGGTTTCCAAGCATCTTACCTCCAAACAAACCTTGCTTTCTCAACTCATGCATACCTCTTTCCCCCATATAAACCAACCTCACGTGCCAATATTGGTTTCATCATCGGACATAACACTAGTGAAGACATTAACAAAGCTAGAGATAGTTGAACCATCAAAACCAAACAAACTCCCACTCATCTTCCCCTTCATCAAAACTAGTAAACCTCTAATGACTTTCATCACTCCACCTTGACTACTAATCCAAAATCATTCTTGTCAAAACCAACCAGTATGCCACCATATATCATTCACATAGCTAGCCTCGACATTACTAAAATCCTCCTTAGACCTCCCATCATCATTAGAATGTTTCTTTTTCCACTTTCAACAATCCTTCTTGATGTGACCCTTAAGCTTGCAATAATTGCAAGTCTTGTTCTTGTTTGGTCCTCTAGAATTAGACTTCCCTTTTCCTTTGTTCCCATTTCTATAAGTACAACCCTTTTCATTAGTTCTAACCCTAAAAACAAGGCATCATTTGAGGTGCTAGATGATTTATGTGACAAGTGGGTATCAATCAAGTCTCTTTAGGTTCTTAGCATCATAATTGTTTAAATTATCCCTACCATAAAGTAAGGTCTACCTAAAGTGCTTGTAAGATGGTAGCAAAAGAACAAATATGGAGCTAAGTCCTTACCATCTAAATTACATCAGTATTTTGCAAATCTATGACAATAGAGTGGAATTCATCAAGATGAGGTTTTAAGGGTTTCACCTTCCTCCATGGGAAGATTGTAGATTCTACTCTTCAAGAGTAGCCGTTTGGTTACACTCTTTGTTTGTAAAGAGACTTTACCTTCTCCTATATCCTTTTTGAGGTTACCTCATTCACAACTTCTCTCAATATTTTATTTGAAAGACAAAGTTGTATTGTCAAATGCCTTTGCATCTATCTCTTCCATTTTCCTTCACTTAATCCGGCCGATTTCTTCTCTTCACCATCAAGAGCTTTATGCACCCCATTTTTTATCAATATTGTCGTTATTTTGACTTGCCACAAGCTAAAGTTAACACTTGTATGAAATATTTCAACATCTAGCTTCATTGAAGACATGTTTCAACAAGTTTATACTCTCAAACACTCCTAAATACCATGAAATACCTTAGCTCTAATACCAATTGAAATTACAAGCACTTTAGCGTATAAAGATTCAAAAGTTATCCCTACAACACCCAAGAACAATAGTAGGGGTATTCTGAATGATGAAAAAACTTCTTTTAATTACTAAGATAAAAACAATAAGAAATAAAGTATTAAACAAAGACTCAAAAGATTTACGAGGTTCACCCAATGTGGGCTACATCTTCGGTGGTGGTTAGCTTTATTGTGTTATAGAGAATAACAATGGAGTTCTTCAAAAACTCTTAAAATGGAGATATGACATTTAGAGAAGAAGAGAACATAAAGAAAAGGCTATGTGTTTGGTTTAGGGTTAGAATCAAACTAGGTACTGTTGTAGAGGTTTTATATTTATACTAGCAATAATAAGCTAATAATATGATAAAAGCCCACAACACAGATTTGAAGGAACTAGCCGCCAAAATAGCACGTTGCAGCAAGTAAAGGCTTCCTTGTTGGAACCCGCTCGTCCGAGCAGTATACCTGCTTGTTAGAGCAGTGCTTTCCTCAACTCTATGATCCCTTCGATGTTGCTGCCTTGAATGAGCCATGCCCCTTCCTTCATCTCCCTTGTTTAACCAATGTAAATAGCATCACACAGAGGCTGATAATTCACCTTTGCTTAACATTACCTCATTATCCACACATCTTCGAGTGCTCCCATGCATCACCAAACTTCTCTCATGGTGCACCGAAGTCAAACCAACTCCAACAGGGTGTAAGTTTGAAAACAATGGAGAGAGGACGATTGTGGGCATCACAACTATGAACACAATTCCCTCAAATCATTAATTCGTACTCTCTAGTGAACCGGGCATGTTGTTAGTCTCAAGCTGGAGCTTATCCCATGCGCTCGTGATGTACGTGGAGCATTATGAGTGGTTTACTTGGTGATAAGTAAGTGATGAGTCTTAGTTAGAGACTTGATAAGATAATTGGTTTATGCATGAACTTTGCATCAGTAGAGGCTGCAGATGGTTTTTTCACTATGGAATTTAATGGGTACGTTGATGAATACGAGTTCTCATCAAGGTGGAGATTATTGATATTTTGGTGACTTGAACTGAGTATAAGACAACATAGGAAGAAGAATTAAGGCAGTTTGCTGTAACCGATGCCAAGTCGGTGTTTGGTGGGTTTGACTTGAAGACCAGTTGGTGATGGACTCTAAGGTTAGGGATTTTTTTCCAGAAGTAAACACTATGTCGGCGTTTTAGGGATTTAGGAAAAGTAGAGTCAGCTTTCATTGCGGTCCTTGAAGTGCAGTTTTTAGAAGCGAACGTCGAGTCGACATTTGGTGAGTGTGACTTGAAGACGAGTCAGCGGTGGAGTCTGATGTAGGGGTTTTTGTCCAGAATAAAATGCCGACTTGGCGTTCGGGGCTTTAAGAAAAAGTCGATTCGGCTTTCAGTGCTGACCTTGAAGTGCAGTTTTCGGAAGAGAACGCCGAGTCGATGTTTCATAAACCAAGGGAAATGCTAAGTTGGCTTATCTACGTGTCGAAGGTTACTTAGTTTTCTGAACCCTTTTTTCATGTCAATGAAACCTAATTTCTTTTTTTAAGAGGGCTCATATATAAACCCCTCTCTAATTACAATTAGAGTTATAAAGAGCAACTGAATAACAAAGTGAGCCAACGTTGAGAGATATTCTTAGATTCATCTGATAATATCCGTTTAAAAAGTGGAATTAAAGTTCTTGGTGCTTGTGGACATATCCATCGTGATAGTGAACCACGTTAAATGTTAGTGTGTTCTTAATTATTTGTTTGAATCTTTATTATTTCTCTTACCGTTTTTGCCTTGCTTCCACTGTCTGCACAAGTCAAGTCAGGTAAGTGCCTGAGCGCGTCTAGTTATGGAAAATCAAGAATGATGCTACTAAATATTTAAGGAGATGAATTAAATTTAAGCTCCATTATGTAATAACCATTTAAATTCTATTCAAAGGTATGGTTCATCTGCTTTAGAGCATGCTTGGATTGGATGTAAATATTTAAGGGGTAAAAAAAGTCAAAATAAGAAAACGAAGTTGATAAATGAGAAATTAGTGAAATTTGATTGTTGCAAAGTAATGAAAAATGAAGGGAGCTCTCAATTTTATGGGATAAATATTTATCCTATGGGAAGGTGGGGGAATGCATTACCTCCATAATAGAGGAAATCATCTTCTTTTTCTTTCATTATTTTTATTTCATGCTTATTTTACCTCCTTCACAACTATCTCAACTACTTCAAATTCATTTTATTTGCTTTTATTTTATTAGTTTGACTTCATTTCCTCTCTTAAATATTTACAACAAATCCAAACATGTCCTTAGTGTTACCCATCACAGGAGCACTAGGTAGACTGTTGTCCAAAAATGACACAAATAAAAGGTGATTATTTTACTATCAAGTATTTTATTCTTTATTGAATGCTCATCATCTGATAAACCGTACTCAAGGGTTCAATCAGCATTGTAAAGTTAGCCAGTTTGTTTACTCTTAAATAACATTATTTAACTAAAAAATTATAAGAGTTTTTTTGAGTTAAATAGTGTTATTTGAAAGAGACGGAGCGAATATCTGCTAATAGAATTATATAATCATTACATCAAGTACTTATTAAGGGTGCAAGTTGGGCATAGTGCTCGAATTTGTCACTATTTGAATACATTTCAAGTCAGCTGTTGTCTCATCTTATTTCTGCCGTTAATTTTTAAGTGTTGCAAATCAAAGAATAATATGACCACAGTTCAGTTTCCAGATGTCTAAATTTAGGCATATCAACCAAAATTCCCATATTGAAAGTTAGCTACGTACCTACCAACATGCTTTGAGTCATGCTCTATCTAGATTCCTTTTAAAGGAGAACTGCAGATATTTTTTTGTGTATATTCCTGTTTTCAGGCAAATGAAGGATATTATAAAGAAAATTACTACAAAATTCAATTATGGAATATTATTAAGTGACACTCACACCTAAATAAGGTTGGAGAAGGCCATATATACACAACCTTATTCTTATTATCAATAAAATAAAAATATTGTGGAAATGAAAATTACACAAGTACTCTCCCTTGGTCCCCCTCCCTATTTTTGTGAAATGGCCATAACTAGGGGGGACCTTAGCCAGATTGAGTGTAAAACAAGTGAATTATTGTTCTCCGATTTTTTTGTTAACTGTTTTAAATTACTTGTAATATTAATTATATAAGAACCCAAAAAGGTCAGTAAGTTTAGACTCTAGACATGAAACAGGCGGTGACAATTCGTCACATAATCATCCCATGGGCCCACTTATGTGATCACACCCATGGGGCACCTGTAGGCTTGGACCCACAAGCCCATGAGTAATTACCGTTGACTTGCATACAACACTTGACGAGTTTACTCTTTTCCAAAACCATATGGTATTAGGAAGATTACTCACTAAATATTATATGCAAGTCCACAATGCAATATTTTAGTGATGTAGGATCTTTTGTGAAGTATTTCCAACAAAAAGGCCAAGGTTATAGCTGGTAGGACCTTGTCATAGTGGCAATAATTTAGATTCCTATACAATATTCCAATCCCAATCAGACACCCAAAACTTTGGGGTACTATAAGCTTACTTCTTAGTCTACATTTCTATATTCATAGTTATTAGTTTCAGTTGTTGTTGTACTTTTCTATGTTCAGTTTTCTGGGGTTTTCTATTAAGATTCTCCTTCTAAAAAATAAGTGAATCTTTGTACCTTTTGAGCATCAAAATGAATATATGATGTTGTGGAAGTGAATCAATTCAGTAGGCATGTCAATATCCTTTTCTGCATCAACTTATCCCTTGAAAGTTGTGAATGATTTAAATAACCATACCAAAAAGCCTACAAATACAATAAGATCGCTTCCTTCTGCGTCTTCCTCTTCCCTGCAATCATCTTCACTTCCTGTGAAAACCGATCATGACTTGAAAACTTTTCCAGAACACCTCGTAAAAGTTGCATCTCCTTGAGTCCAACTGCTTGTTATAGGCCAAGAGAATACTGTAGGCATCATTGGAGGTGTGTCGGTTCTTTCCACATTGATCTTTCTCGAGAAACTTGTGTTATGGAGCTCAAAGGATAAACAAGGAACCATCCCTTTCATTGTCTGCAGCGATCCAACAATGTCGGTCTTTAGCTAAAAAACGAACAATGACAGGATTTCTTCAAGATTAGACCATATGGGCATAGTCGAGAATCTGAGACGTAAGAGGGTGTTCCTTGAAGAAGCGGGAGCGCGATGCATAGTCATGCCGTGCCATGTTTCTCATGCTTGGTATGGTAAGATATCGGTAGGGTGTAAGCAGCCTTTTCTACATATAGCTGAGTGTGTTGCTATGGAACTAAGGGAAGCAAGATTTAGGCATCTAGAAGTTGGATGTGCTGTAAAAATTGGAGTTATTGCAACTGAAGATACTCTAATGGCAGGATTCTATCAGGAAAAGCTGCAGGATCAAGTAATTCTCTTTAGTAGTCTTCTGATTGTCACACAAAAGTCTATTGGGCTAGAAATGTGGATGCACACATGCATTGAATATTCCACTTTAAATGAAGGGTCGTTGAGATTCGAATCCGTGACCTCTTGTCATGTTGGTTTCTGATACCATGTCAAGGAACCAACTCAATCAAAAGCTTAAACTGATGGTTGAAACTCCGTGATATGTTATATACTCTAACACTAATTTTCATCACTCAACATTCTAAATCAAATGCTTCAGCTAATGTCTTACAAGATATGTATATTCTTGTCGCGGACATCCTTCCTAATTGTAGTGTGGATAGTTAATGTGCAGGGATTTGAGGTAGTGTTACCTGATAAATCTACCATGGAGCACATCATAATCCCAGCCATAAGTTCGGTGAAGCAAAAAGACATAAAGGGAGCACGCAACCTTTTACGAATCGCGATCCAAGCCCTCCTAGTGAAAGCTGTGAATATTGTGATCCTTGCTTCACATGAATTGCAATGTCTGTTACCTCATGATGATCCTCTTATTAAGAAATGCATTGATCCGACGGATGCTTTGGCAAGATCAGTAGTAAAATGGGCAAAGAGTCAGCAAAATTGCAGTCAAGAAATATAATTAGGCGATACATGGTAGCCTTGCTTACAATTCAATGATGGAAATCACTCCGATCTGTACAAAGGGTTCAACCAACAGTTGGGATCTTCTGAACTTGTTGGCTCATTTTATGGTGCTATTTTGATCATTTATTTACATTCATATTTACATTCATCCATTTATCAGTCTAGCATGTTAATGTAAAGTTTAGACCAAGTAAGCCCATGATAATTTAGGGGTCTTGTGAATGTTTATTACTATGCACAAAAATTTGTAAGGTACTAAGAATCTAAGATTGCATGCTGTTTAAATTTGTTGATGCATGCTGGTATGGTATCATGCCTCTAGAGCTCATCTCTCTAACTGGTGTCTGGTAATGTTTGTGTTTACAAGTATTTAAAGATCATTTGATTAATACTTTTCTGCCCTCAAATGGATCATCCACAATTTTCGCTTCTCAATTTATTCTCCCCTTTTACTCTTACTCGAAGTGAAGCATTAGAATGAAAGTTAGTGAATGCAAATTATAAAAAAAATTACTAGCATAACTTCCCTCGCAAAATGGAATACTTACGGTGCAATTAGTAGGAGAGACTGAAGAGCAAGTGAGATAATCTTGGATAACTGTTAGTAAAGATGTTGTTGCAAAAATGACCAAGATTAAATATTTGGGGAGATTGATGAAGATGAAATGCATTGAATTCAAGTTGGACGGTTTAAATGCAGAGCAACCACTCGTGTGTTATGTGATAGGAGTTTTCAGAAAAGGTAATATTTAATATAAAACTTTCTAAAATTAAGAAGTAGGAGGATATTTGTTTTAAAAGAAAACATTGTGGGTTAGCAAGAAACATTGCTCTTGTGTGAATTCATATTCCATATACTCTTTATGTGTATCACTTTAGTTTTGCCAAGTGTACTCAAATTATTGAGACCATGATGGATATGTGTAGAAGAAAGAATTGATGAGCACATGAACAAAAAACAAATAGTGGGTTAAGTGATGAAACTTCAAAGCTAAATACCAAAGAGAAGGAGCATGTGCTCAAACCTATAAAAATTCAAGATGTGGAACAATAAATCCATTTAGGACCTTCAATCCCTAATGAATATGCAAAAGCTTTAATTTTGAAGAAAGCAGGATATATATGGAGTGTTTATCTCGAAATATTTAATCAACAATCAAATTCGAGGACAAATTTTTGAAGAAGGGGCATGCTGTATATTCAGTTAACCTAACATCATTATTTAAAATGATTAACTTATTCAACATCTGGGTGTAGTTCTCCTTATATTTTAAACTAATTTCAGATTGATTGCTCATCATAAAATAAATAATTATCTAAGTTGTTTCTTTAATTAACATTTAGTTTTTGTTAAATTTTAAAAGACTTTGTTAATTTGTTTTGTTTTAAGACTTTGAGACATTATGTGTTCCTAACTTAATGTATGTAAGTTAAACTATTAAAACTACTAGATTTAGAGTATTTATTTTGATGATATAATTTTAGATCACATGACCAAACTAGCACAAAAGTATTATTAATGTTGATCCAATATTGGGTGGGTTAGGAAAAAGGTTGGCAATTTTGGTCATCATGTGACCCGTTACATTGAACGGTCATTCTAATTTTTTCACCCATTTTGCCACATGTCAAGCATTGATTGGAGAATAAAATCAACAAATTCTTCCCCTGACACAGCCTTACCCACTGTTCCACATGTCTCCTTCTCATTGGATGATAAAAAATTGTCATTTATTTATTTTAATGGCTATTTTCATAATTGATTAAATGTTTTTGTTAAAAAAAAATTATACCAATGGTCATATTTTTTTGAGATCTATAAAATAAGACCAATTTTGATTTTTTTGACATAAATTCATATTTACCTATCTTCTTTCCTATTTTCCTACCTTTTTGGTTAAAAAAACACAAAAAAACATCTTAAATATCTCAAAAAAAACATGGATTCAAATAAAAAATTATCTTAAATTAAATTTATTATAATTAAATAAAAAATTATATTAAATTTGTACATGAGAATGTTACTATTAAAAAAATGAAAAATAAATATTATATAAATTAATAGAGGGAAAGTATAATTGAATAGATAAAAAGTAAGAGAAATAAGATGATGATCTTTTAAAAATGGTAATTGTTAATAAGATTAGGTTGAATGATGAACTTTTAAGAAAGAGAAAAATTATGAAAAAGTGTGATGACCTTTTTTTTAAGGTCACCATTAAAGATGCTCTTAGCTAAATAGAATTTTTAATAACTCATGCAAATTCTAAGTAGCATCAGCAATGAAGGAGCTAAATGCCCAAGTATTAATATCACTACAAAATAACAAGAACAATGTCGTTGAATTTAGTTGAGTTGCAGACTATGTCACTCTTTTTAGAACATTTGCGGTACTGCCCAAAATTTGTGCTAGCAGATCTTCACAATCGAATGTCCTTAGGATAAAACAGTCTTCTGTAAAGTACTAGTAGTTTGCGTAATACTACTAGGTCGATAACACCAAAAATATATGGAATAATGCTTAACAGCTAAAGATGGAATGAAAAGAGAAGATAATTTTTTCTGTGCGTTGTGCTTGTTTACAAGCTGCAACATGGCCCTTTATATAGGAAAGAAAAGTTCTGAAAATGCTCCCAAAACAGCACTAATAATTTCAATTTATCATGAGGAAATCATTCCATTAAAGAGTAAAACCGATCAACTCATTTGAAGGCTGTAACGGTAAAATTGATTAATAAATAAAGCAACGGTGCAATAGATTATCAAAGAAATCAGTAACTTACACAGTAAATTACAAAGCTATTACAAAATTCCATTAAAAAGCATATTACTCCCACTTTCTTGAAACATGGGTCAAAGCATTTTGACAAATTCAGTAAATGTATTAACAATCCCCCACTTGAATTTTTCAAAATATCTATTGAGCAATATCCATAATTATATAGATTGAGCATAAACAAGAGTGTCTTTCGACTTGAACATTTGTGTAGTGAGTATAATCCAGAATATACTAGGGTAACTCTTAGTTTTGAACTCTATTTATGACAATGTACTACACACAACCTATTCTTGGTGTTGTCATAGACCTGTGCTATTACGGCCATGCACGTCTATTCCAGTATAGTGAGTGCTCTAGAAATGTTGCCCTACATTTCATAGGAAGCGGCCTAACACCCACATTCACATAGGTGAAATTTATCAAGAGTACTCTTGTAGCTGGGTACTCAAAATAGAGTATAAATCTCATTAAGAGTTCCTATTAACTAAACCTTGATCGCTTCAGGAATCTATGTTTTGAAAATTAAACATAGTCTACACATCACTCCATGACTTGTTACCCACTGAACCTATTTCTTGGGATCTCCAGTCTATCAGTTGCGTTACCATCATGTGTTGCTCAAATCATAGGCGATAGCCCCATTATTCTAGATGAATTATGGACTTTCTCTCTAGCTAATCCTTTCGTCAAAGGATTTGTTAAATTATCATTATTGTGTACATGATCCACTCTAACAGCTCCGATCTTGATATAATCTCTCACATCGGGTCTAGTAAAACAGTGGCGTACCTAAGGCTGCCAATAATGCTCGCATAGTCAGACTGTCTTACACCATCACTAGTGTTTTGGAACAACTTTGCGCTAGGATCAAAAATTGTACATGTAGGTTTATATTCATAGTATCCATATTTCTTAAGGATTTTTTCAAGGTAATGACATTGATCCAAAGAAATTCCACTTTTTGTCCTAGTAATCTTAATTCCAAGGATCACATTCGCTTCTCCAAGGTCTTTCATGTCAAATTCAGCATTAAGCAACTGCTTCACACTATTCACAACATGAATATTTGAACCAAAGATTAAGAAATCATCCACGTATAAATAAACAATAGTGCAAATGTTATCTTTAAGCTTAACATAAATGCATTTATCACTTTCATTCACTCTGAACCCATGTGAAATGATCAAATTATCAAATTTCTCATGCCATAAAACCCATTTACACCCAATCGCCTTGCATCCCGGTGGAAGATCCACTAGATGCCAAATACGATTTGATTCAAGAGAATCCATCTCGTCATTAACTGCTTCTTGTAAATCAGCATCTACTGAAGTTAAGGCTTCTTGGAGATTTGAAGGATCTTCCTTTAATGTCTACACACGGAAATCTGGACCAAAGTTTTTGGCTACTATAGCCCTTTTGCTTCTCCTAGGTTTTGCATCACTCGCCAAGTCCTCAAAACGTACTCTAATTTGAGAAATAACAGAAGATGATGAACCCCCACTAAATTTATGTTTAAAAGGAAATTTATCCTCATAAAAATCAGCATCATTAGACTCAATGATTACACGCACATTCAAATCAAAGAATCTGTATGCTTTGCTATTAATTGCATATCCCACAAACATACATTCATATGCTCTACTCCCAAGCTTAACCCGTTTAGGATCGGGTATCCTCACATAGGCTAAACATTCCTAAGTTCGAAAATAAGATATATTGGGTTGTCTTCTATGCAATTTTGAATAAGGAGAACTTTTGCACTTATTCTTAGGCACACGAGTCAAAACATAACAGACGGTTAACAAAATTTTACCCCACCAATGAGTGGTTGCACCAGAGTTCAAAGATACAATTACAACCAACTCAGTCATGATCTTTTTTTTCCTTTTGGCTTTACCATTCATTTTAGGAGAGTAAGGTGTAGACCTTTCATGTATAATACCATGAGATTCTTAAAACTCAATGAAGGCCTTAGTATCATATTCTGTTCCTCTATCACTTCATAACCTCTTTATTTTTCTACTAATCTGGTTCTCAAAATCGGTTACGAATAACTTAAACATATTAAATGACTCACTTTTATTTTTCATAAGATACACACAAGTGAAATCAGAACAATCATCAATAAAGGTGATAAAATATGGATGTCCATTCCTAGTTAACGTTCCATCAAGCTCACATATATCAGAATGAATAAAATCAAGAGGTTCCGACACTCTGTCAACCAGCTTTTGTGGAGACTTTGTGATTTTTCCTTGGCTACAAAATTCACATTTTTCGAAGTCATTTAAAGACAATTTAGGTATCAAACCTAGATTGCTCATATTTTTAATAAGTCTTTTTATTCATATGACAAAGTCTAGCATGCCAATTATTAAAAGTGCACAACATATAAGCAAAAGGAGAAATTTTATTGATTTCAACATTCAATTTAAACATTCCATCGGTGGATATCCTTTGCCTACAAAAATTCCATTCTTTGTCAAAGTAAACAAATTTGAACATATACTCCGAGTAAAGCCAGCCTTATTAAGAAGATAACCAAACACAAAATTCTTCCTCATTTTTGGTGTGTGCATCACCTCCTTGAGAATAACAGTTCTTTCAAAAGTAAACTTTAATTCCATCTCACCAATGCCAGCAACCTTAATGGTGTGAGAATCCTTCAACAACACTTTCTTATCATTAGAAGTATCTGTATATGTTTTAAACATATTTCAATCATAGCAGACATGGTGCGAAGCACTACTATCTACCCACCATCCTTCTGATCCACCAATAAGGTTGATCTCAGAAATCATAATCACAAGCGGCTCTTCAATCATGCTAGCCTGCACGAGCCTAAGATTAGGCATATTCCTACACTTTCGTGCCATGTAACCTAATTTTCCACATACATAACAAAGAAATTGACCAGAGTCATTCTTAGGTGGTTGAGACCGTTGTTGACCATTGTGATTTTGATTTTGGTGGTTGAATCTTTACTTCTGGTTCTTTTGGCTTGAAATTCTTTGCATTGAGTTTGAGGGCAACTCTGGTTTTATTTTTAATAGGCGACACTAGGAACACTTCCACTTTTTGATCTTGCTTACGGGCTTCCTTTTCAATATGGAGACAAGTAATAAAACTTTTTCTAAGGAAAATTCCTTAGTCTTGTGTCTTAAACTATTTTTAAAGTCTTTCTAGGATGGCGATAACTTATCGATTATAACAGCTATTTGAAATTGTTCATCTAGGTTCTTACCTTCAGAAATAATTTCATGACCAATTTTTTAGAATTTCGTGCGATTGCATTTCAACAGATTTATCATCTACTATTTGGTACCTTAAATATCTACTCATAGCATATTGTTTAGCACTGGCCTCCTCAATATCATATTTCTTTTGTAGAGCATCCCATAAATCTTTGGCCGAATTTTTCATGTTATAATAATCATACAGATTATCACAAAAGACCATTAAGAATATAATTTTTACACATAAAATCAGTTCATTCCAAGTATTTATTTCCTTAGTTAGTTTATCTTTTTGTGCGTCCATTGCATTTTCGGGTAAGTAGGTCTAACATTAACCTAGACAAAAAATACTTTTTTAACGGTCAAGAAAAACATCATCTGTTGTTTCCATCTTTTAAAATGAGTACCCTCTAAACAGAAGGGTTTGTTAAGGTCGTTGGACATAGTCATATCTTCGATAGCCATGTTCTCAAAAAAGACAGAAAATAATTGTTATAACATTGTTGTAAATATCACTACAAAATAAGAAGAACAATGTTACCGAATTTAGCTGAGTCGCGGACTATGTCGCTCTCTTTAGAACATTTGCGATACCGCCCAAAATTTATACTTGCAGATCTTCACGACCGAATGTCCCCAGGATAAAACAACATTCCGTAAAGTACTAGTAGTTAATGTACTAGTAGTTTGCATAATACTACTAGGTGGATAACACCAAAAACATATGGAATAATGCTTAACAGCTAAAGAGAGAATAAAAAGAGAAGATAATTTTTTTCGTGCGTTGTGTTTCTTTACAAGCTACAACATGGCCCTTTTATAGGAAAGAAAAGTTTTGAAAATCCTCCCGAAACAACACTAATAATTTCCATTTATTACGAGGAAATCAATTCCATTAAAGAGTAAAAACGGTCAACTCATTTGAAGGCTGTAACGGTGCAATTGATTAACAAATAAGGCAACGGTGCAAACAATAGGTTTAAAAGGCATGTTACTCCCACTTTCTTGAAACTTGGGTCAAAGCATTTTGACAAATTCAGTAAATTGTCGAAGCTAACAATTACATGCATAGTGAGCAACTCATGGACGATTATTTCAAGACATATGAAATTTATGCAAGTAATGGAAAATATAAATTACTGGGCGGTTGTGAGAAGTTTGTGTGACTGGTTGCATAGGTATTATTTCGTAAAATTTTAAAATATAATGATTTTATTTTATATTTAACGAGCGGTTTTTGTTTGCATGTGAAACAGGGGCGGAGTAAAGATTGCGGAGGCCCTATTTATTTTTGTAATTTTGATCAAAGTGAAGCCCTTTATAAATAATAGAAAAAATAACGTTTCAACTTAAAAAATTTGATATGTAATCAGAAATTTCTAATTTAGATTAACTTGATTATTAACTAGGGTAAAAAAAAATTACTTTTTTCCACTAATTGATTTTTTGGTTAATTTGATTAATAAAATATTCTAAATCTTGAGTAAATATATAGGGTCAAAAATCCTAATTTAGATCCAAACAATTGAAAAAATGATTTTATGAAAATATTTATTACAAAAAATCTTAAATCTGGAATTTGTTTTTTGTTTTTATTTAAGAAAATATTTGAATTATTAAAAAATAAGTGTACAATTTATTTTTTAATTTTTTAAGGCCATAGTTTTCTAAAAGGTGGAATTTATTGATTTCCTTATTTGTTTTTTGAGCATTTAGTAACAAAAAAATAAATGTCACTAAATATATGTCACTAAAGATTGTTGTAGTGCGATACCAACTCATGTACGCGGACAATGTTTGGGAGACCCTGAATGACACATTTATCACATCCGTTATCTAAGCCGCAACATGTATTCGATCTTGCATAAGAGTTTATGTTTCTATGTCAGCGATGAATCCCATGCATGCAAATAGACGTTCATGTTAATTAGGTGTAGAACACGACCCTTGAGATAGAACTGCACGATGTCGTAGCATATAAACACACTCTTTGTGAGCCATATGTGTAAGTCATTAGTGCATATGACGAGCAGACGGGCCATTATGGACTCTGTGTATGGCTGCCAGGTCACTTTTAGGATAAGGAAGCATAAATTGCTATATTACAACATAATAATTATGAAACTGTTAATATGAAATATTGATAAAATTGTTAAAATAATAAATAATAGTATTATCTACTCTTTTGGTCAAGTGCATCTCGATACGTAGTAATGGATACTACGTACTCTCGAAAGATGTATTTGTAACCAACTTCGAATAAATACACTCATTAATCATCGATATTTTTAGTATTACACATTTTAAAAAGAGTGTAGATAATATGTTTAAGAGGGTCGAACCCAAGCACATGCTGTGATTCGAGGATCGATACCTCATCCAACTCCATGTAAGTAGGGTCAAACTAGACCTGATCATGGGCGGCCCGTCGGCCCGGCCCGAAAAAGTGAGGGTTTGGGCAGAAAATAAGTGGTCCGAATTTTTTTGGGACGGGTTTGGGATTGACGTTTGGCCCGCGGGCCAAAATTTTTAATTATTCGAATTAAATATGACTCGATAAAAACACGGATGCTTCTTCCATTTCAAAATACTTGCAATATTCTATTTGTTATGAAGTTTGATGTACTAATTCAATTATTAATATTCTTAATTATATGTAATGAAAATTACAAAAGTTATATATTAATAATCTTTGCAATGAAATGAATCAAACAAGATATCACTTAATTATATTTCAACTTATAAATAAAAAAAATTAAACAAAAATTAAGAATAAAGAATTAATAATGACATTATTCTAAGTTGCAATTAATTTGAAACGGAAAAAATAATATTTTAATTGTATGATACAATTAAATAATATATAAAAAAGCCCGCAATCCCGCATATTATGGGTTTGGGCATGAACTTTTAGGCCCGCACTTCGGCCCGGCTCGCATCAATGGGCAGTTTTTTCCACCCGGCCCGGCCCGGCCCGGTCTTTGATCACCTCTAGGTCAAACACTCCAAACATGAATAGGCGACCAATGTGACTGTGTTCCCATGCCTATATCTGAAGAAGCACTACACGTCCTCCTAAATCCTTGGCACCCTTTCAGGAAGCACGACACAACTACTTATAAAGGTAAGTCTATAACTATGCACAACTTCCAAATCCTGAAGTGGTGGGAGATATATCAGCTGCACCATATCCTTAGCTCTTATTAGGAAGTACCAACGAGAGAATCAAGACTAAGATGTATGCTCTTGCATACATGATCACCATACTCTTTTATCTACACCATTTAGTAGCTCTCTAAAGTGCTCTCTCTTCTAAGTCAACCTAAATGATGAGCCTATTATGATCGGTACCTCACCAGCTACATTTTCTAGAAACCGATCCAACAACGCATGGACAAGAGAACTCTAATCACCCTTCCTAGAAATAATAATAACTACACCCTACATCATGTAGCATAATAATGGTCTCGCAAACTAAAAGTTGGAATGTATGTGTCTTCTATCTCCACACTCAACCAACGCCATCACTAGTGCTCGATTATCTTTTATCAATTCACCCACTAGCCGATGGATGCATAGAAACATAGCTCTAGCAACATATTGTAGCATACGTGGATGGATTATCCACTCAAAAGTAAGCCCCTGATAATGTTGTCATATTTCTAACTAAGTGTATTATCTCCTCTATATGCATCCTTACTCTAGTGTTTATCTTGTAGTGTAAGAAGAAATAGATCTACAAATTCAAGTCTAATTTGATGGGCCATGTAACCTGCAATAATATTTACAACAGATTAAATTTTATAACTTAAATAAAATAGCATATTAGAATAGTATTAATTTACCTTGCAGGTGTTACACACACTTTAATTAATATGCTTTCTTGTTATGTTCCGGTAACCGAAAAAATACAATAATATTCTTTAAAATGATCATTGTTAATTTTGTTCTATAACCTCTACCTTCTTGAACTTTTTTTCTTTGCGGTTCTCTTCATGTATCAAAGTAGTAATTGACACGATAAAAAGTCATTTGAACCAAAACAATCCTTGGAAGACATCTAGCCTCCTTCAACACACTGTTGAACACATCAGTCATGTTTGCAGTTTTCACTTCATATTGATATCCACCATCATAGAGTAAGGACCTCTATTGAATTGAAATATCCATCAAATAATCATGAGCCTTGACACTGATATTTTTAATACAATTCATATCACAAACAAATTTCTTATATTGCATTCTTACCAGCTGCTTTTCCAATAAGCTCTTGATGTGATCCAAATATGAACAGCTCACAAGCCACACAAGCCAAAGCCAAAACAAATCATGAAGAGCATAATTGGATCAAGACCATTGATGCTACTAACCTAGAGATGGTTGAACCTACTGACTTGAGGGTTGATTTGGGCAAGTCAACCAAAGTCCATCTCCAATCTAGACCAAAAATGAGTATTAAAGCATGGCAAAGTCAAGGAGAATCAATAAAGAACCTCACAACAACACTCAAGCAATACAGTAACATGCATTCTGGTCAGCAGACAACAGAGCAACCATCTGACGACCAGCCTACCTTGCGAGCAATGGAACATCTAGCCTGGTGTGTGTATGAGCGTGGGATTTCAAAGAACGGCATATTTAGACAAGAAAGAAGAAGCCAAGACTCAGAGTTAGCACGGAGAGTCTTCACAGAACCCACGAGAACAGCAACAAGGTCGTGTGTTCGCCTGATATTTGATAATGGCTGATCCAGAACTGCCAGCCATCACCTGCTGAGCAGCAGACCTTCGAGCCCTTCCACAGAGTCAACCTGAGCATCCTAGGGTACACCAAGGGTAGTTTTGGAATCTCTATACATAGACCTTTCCATCAACACCTTAAGTGCCTCCTTATGATCACAGTAAGACACCAAGAAAGGGAGCTGAAGGTCCCCTGTCAGACAGATCAGACCGGAAGAGCTGGAAGCATACTTAACATTCTGTTTTCTGATTTTTGTTGTTTAAAACGTGTATATAATAGCCACGTGTTACCTTTTAGCCATTATTATGGTTTGGCTTAGGCTTAGCTCTTGTAGAAGGTCTCATAGCTCTATAAATAAGAGGCCTAATCCCTTGTAATAGTTCAGTTCAGATTAATAAATACAAAAATTTCTCAAGTAATTGTTGTTCAATTGCTGTTCCGTGAGAGTCCTTTGTGAGTGAAAGCAAAGTGAGTTTCCGGGTTAATTCCACAAAGATTGAAAGAGTGCCTTTCAATTGGAGTGTGAGGAAGAGGCCAATCAATCCAGTGCGGGTTATTTGTCTCTATCCACGGCCAAAGGACCACTTCTTGGAGTTGTTCTGGCCAGCCTTCTTGTTCGTTGTTCAGAACATAAGGTGTATGTGCGTGTGTCATTGTGTTCCAGCCAGTGTTGATTGTGATTCTTGGAAGAGTTCTTCGTGTTCTTGGAACGTTCATCCCATATATGCATCATGATGGCTGCATTTTTTAATTGTGTTTGCACTTTTAAATTGTGTATGCCCATTAGTAGCAAAATGTATTATCCGTAACCTATGATATGCATGAGGAATCTCCCACCTACGACCAACCTTGTTAATCGTAGTAAGAATACCTCTATAACATTAAATATGACACATACTCCTTTTCTTTTAGTGATGGATTGTCTAATGCATGTTAGGAACCACAATCATGACTCTGCATTTTCGGTCGTTCTTTTAATAATACATGTAGCCATCCTTAATTAGTATTGTTTTTTCGCAATAGCTCAATTTTTCTTTTAATTTAATCTACATAATTATTTTCTTTTTCTATCTTAATTACTCATTCTAATCATACACTTTAATTTTTACCTTATTTTACAATACTATTTTATTTCGTACTAAATTTTATTTTACTCATTTTTTATCATAAACCCTTTAATTTTTATCACACTTTATTTTCTTTCAATAATACTTGTTAGAATGGAACTACCATAATTTTCTTCCATCCTTCTCGTCTTCTCCGTTTTATTATCATTTAAACCCTTATCTGTCTCCTTGTGATCCAACAAAATGGCGTTGTTCTTCAGAAGACTAGCGAAATCAGCTCCTTTTTTATCATCCAACACAATTAAATCTTCACAGAACTCCAATTCTTACACCTCGAAAACTCCTTTTGGATTGATCGCTGCATCAATTTCTGGTGGAATCTCACTTTATAACTTCACTTCTTCACCAAATTTGGTAGCTTTTCATACTATTTCATCTGGAATTTCCTTCGATTGTCGTTACATGGCGTTTTACTGATTGTTTGATATTTTCTTGTGTTTTCTTTGACCGAATGACGGTGAATTTTTTCTATTCATGGTATTGTTGTCGATTGATAATCTTTTTTGAGTTATTGAATGTTAAAAGAATGTGATATTAGTGGGCTAATATTGTTTGATATATAATTGAATGGTTAACTCATTTTTATGTGCTAATGGAAAACCTGGCGAATCAATATAGGGTAGGCTCGCTCAATACTAATCTCTGAACTATATTGAACAAACTCGGCTACTTTTCTTCTGCGTCATATGTTACACGATCCAATATTAATAGGGTCTTTAATCAAATGAGCTAGCCATGGTCTACAGAGGTCTGGGATAGATTCCCCCTTATTCATACTATGATGGTTTATGGCATACAGTAAAAATGAGGTAACGGTCACGATTGCCGTATTGAAATGGTGATGTGGAGTGTTGCATGTATCATAACGCCTAAATATCGGTTGAAACCAAAATATATCCCTTGATACGGCTTGATACGGCCCAAAACGCGGTTTTTTCACATCTTTACAATGCGGGAAATATCGGTTCGTTGTCTTTAAAAAACTTTACAATGCGGCCAACACGATGCGATGCGGCCTTGTTTTACACTATGGTTTATGGTTATTTCCTTGTTTTTTGAGTTACTTGATGATTAGTGATGATGCAGAAATTGTAGATGTAATTTTGATAATTGGGGGGAAGCATCAAGGTGTATTCTTTATCTAGTTGGTAAAATCAAATGGGAAGTGTTTAATTGCTAGTTGATTCTTGATTAAATTTAGGGATTGAAGTAATGGTATTTTTAGCATTCAACACTGGGTTTAGTGTTTTGGTCCACAATGTTGAGCTATAACATGTTAATACAGGCTATAAATGAAGTAATGAACACTGCATATTGTAGATATTTCCTTATCTTTTTGTGATGATATGCACTGTTCATTTATACCTGATATGAAGATACGAGTGCTCGCGACTTGCACAATGTTGTTGGTGTTGCTTTTGCACAAATTTCCAGCTGTGTGTTAGAGAAAAATCCCCAATATTGCACCAGTCACTATCTAAGAATTGGTTTAGCATCAATTCAAACGAGTGTTTTCTGGTCTAAAGATTTTTCTCAAAATGAAAAATAGTTTTAGTCAGAAATTTTCTGACCTCTTTTATCTGAATGGGTATTAGATGATTATTCGATAATTAGATAATTATTAGTATCCAATTTTCCAAGTTTTCAATCTGATTGGTAAATTATGTGGCTCTTGATGTGGACTATTTTCCTAAACGAGACAAATTTATTGGTTTCATCGTTACTATGATCATATAAGTTATTTTGTTTTTTAACCACTTATAGTCCATCTAGAGCTTTGTGAACCAATTTAAATAGGATCTTTTCATTTTCTTTGTATTTCATGAACAAGTCATTAAATGTTTTTGTTATTATATTATTATGTCTTTGCAGGCTCATCTAGATTCAAACAATGAAGATGCACATAAGAAAGTGGGTGAGTTTCTCTACTGCCCTACCAATTGCATTCTGCGGCAAGATGCAGTCTTTTATTATTTTCTATGAAATATTTTCTTCTGGAAATACAAGGTTCTACAGTAATTAGCTTGATAACTTATATTGCTACAAATATATCTGGTGCCTTGTCTTTGAGTTTTTCTTCCATATCTCAGCTCTGCCTGCTTATTTTGTTTTCTTTTTCATTTGAACTATTCTTTTTCTAAGTTTAGCTCTTTTATCTGCTGCCCATCTTTCACAGGTATTACTCTATAGAGAAAGGCGGACACAAAACTTGTCATTTCTTTTTTTCTTTCTTTTTTTTTTTTTCCGGAATCACCTCTATGATGTTC
This sequence comes from Amaranthus tricolor, assembly GCF_026212465.1. NCBI lineage: Eukaryota > Viridiplantae > Streptophyta > Magnoliopsida > Caryophyllales > Amaranthaceae > Amaranthus > Amaranthus tricolor. Next base: position 5,080,793 of record NC_080052.1, on the reverse strand, counting down.
CTCATCTGTACATTTTATTTTAGATTAGATGTATAAAGAATAAATATTAGTTGTACGAAGAGAATTTCATGATGAGATTTTAGCTTTCTCATTTGTCAAGTTCTTTGCTTTATAGTTTTTTGACTGAAAGTTTGTGTGCTTTTCAGCACTGAATCCAGATAAGTGGCTTGAGTTCAAACTTCATGAGACTGCAAACGTCAGCCACAATACCAAGCTCTTCAGGTTATACTCTTTAGTTGTGCTGAATATGATATCATTTAGATCGGAAGTATAGATTTTATCTATATTAGGCATGAGACTGCTGAATAATTTTCCTCTAGGTCTTTTAACGATATGTCTTGTAATGTACGATTGTGAATGAGATTAGCAATATAAATCACCTTTCCTTTTAATTTCAAAAAGCTATGCCAATGACTATTTGACATCTGAGCATCTACAAGAGTTATTAGTTCATATGTTTGATGTTTGAATGTAGGTTTTCATTTGACCCTGATGCCAAGTTGGGTCTTGACATTGCTTCCTGCCTCCTCACAAGGTAAATTTGTCAATTTCAAAAATGTAGTAGAAACTCAACTTCCTAGTTGTGGCATTAAAATCAGTTCTTGCTTAGAATGTGATGTCATCTCATTCACCTAAAGCATATTTTTAACTATCGTGTTTCCTGTGTAGAGCCCCTACGGGTCAAAATGAAGAAGGAAAAACAAAATATGTCATTCGACCGTAAGTTACCACTTGTGCTATTTTGATTGGTTTATTTCTTCCTTGTTTTCTTCTGCCTTGCGCTCTTACATATTGTCTAGCATTAGCTTTATTAATCAAAACTACTTTTTATTGTCCAAATCTACAATATGGATTGTTTGCACATGCACCCAATACCCTAGATATCATGGATATAAACTTCGACAGTCTTGTTTCTTCTTTTATCTTAGCTATAACTCAAAATGCAATCACATATGTTCATCGAGATTAACCCTTCTAGTTTTAAAGTTAAATTGAACATATGCAAAAGCATCTAGTAGACTACTAGGATGGCATTCAACTTCTATGGTGATCATGAAATGTTGAATCCTCACATTCTTCAGAAATTTTAGATTTGAAGATAAGGATAGTGATGTAGTCGATTTAGTGGTTTCATGAAGGTTGCTAGCCTTGATTTTATTAAGGTAAAGAGAGTGAAAGAGGCTTCATTTACATAGCGGTACAATCTAGCTCTTCAAAGGCGCGCCTTTTTGCACCTCGTGCGCCTTGTGTATGTTTGATGTGATTTTTGATAAATAACATGTCTTTGCATAATATTATTAAAATAGCCCTCAATTCTAATTTGTTTACTGAATGAAAAGCAAAAATATAACCTATGTCTTTCCCTAAAGCAAAAATATGGAGAAACAAAAGATCAAAAATAACCTTGAAGTGTCGCGATCTTCACTGGTTGACATGTGATTTTTATTCAGTTATTAAGTGCTTGTTTAAGTGTTTCATAAAACATTTCAAGCATCAAGAGCCATTGTTTGCTTTCTTTACCTTTGTCTTTGTTGTAGTTTTTATTTCTTTTGTTAACTCTACTATGTCATCGACTTATCAAATTATCGTATGACTTTATGTGTTAATGTTGTGTTTAGCTTACTTATATGTTATTATAATATGAATCGATTTACTCTGATTCCAATTGTGGTAGACTGGATTGAGTTTTTGTGAATATTACTGTAAACAAGGGAATAATATGGTAAATAAGCAAAATGGGCAGGCTTAGAATGCTACAACTCCAAACGTTTATTTCTTCCAAATGCTTAATAGCCTTGAACTATTACATATTTGAGTATTTATACTAATTTCTCTAACTAACTGCTCTTATTAAAATACCCATAATACCTATATCCAATATATCACAAATATCCTTGTACCCAATATATCACAGACTTTATGTGTGAAAGTAGTGGTTAGCTTACATATATGTCATTATGATATGAATTTCAAGTTGTTTAACTTTTGAGTACTAAAATCAATTTTGGAGCTTTTTAGCGTAATTGTGCGCCTTGCATACAAAAAGTCTACGGCTTGCGCCATACGCCTTGCACCTCGGAAAAAATGACCTTTTGCGCGTCGGTGTGGCTCGTGCCTCTTAAAACAATGGTCAATGTAGATCAAAAACCTTAAGATGTAGATAGTAAGATCTAAATTAGTTTGCGACTTCTAATATAAATCTATACATAAGAATTGAAGAACATGAAAAAAATAGTACTAAACAAATAGAGATAAGGAAAAACTCACAATTTTATTTAATAAAACCCTCAATCCCCTTAACTAAAAATAGAAAACTTAGTTCATAGTTAAAGAAAGACAAAAAATATAATTGGAAAACCAAAAAAGCTTATATAGAACATCAAATCTATATTTGTGTTCACTAGGAATCTAGTTTGAGAGGAACCCCATTTCTCTAAAGCTATGCCTATCTCTTCCGTGAGGCTAGTCAATATCTCAATGATAACTCGTCTCAAAGTAGAGAATGGAGGAGAAAAGGGCCTCTCTATGGCCGGACGTCATAACATAAGCATAAGTAATATCAACAAACTTTATTTCAATAAAGTTTTCAATTTCTAAAGAACTTAAACAAAGGTAATTTTTAAAGAATGTAGTATGGCCACATTCTTTATAAGGGACTGCAACTACTCACCAACGCCGCTTCGAAGAGTAATGTCCAGTTAACGACAATCAGCTAGAAGGACTCCTCGACGAAGTCGTCTCCTGAATCATAACAGCAATCAGCTAGAAGGGTTGCCGAGAAAGGAAGCAAGAATGATGTTGTTTTGTTCGATTTTTGCAGTCAAGAAGAAATGCGAGAAGATGAACAACACCTGTTCAAACCAACACACGAAAAAGGAGGAAGGAGGCAACCTGTTTTTTTGGGTGTTTGCGAAATGAAATAAAAATATATAAAAGAAACATTACTTTGTTATACTAACTGTACACTTACGCCCAATATCTTCCTTAATTTCTTAGCCCAATACCACTTATCCACAATTTGATTTTCTTTTGGGGGACTTAGATGCAACAATTCCTTTTCTTAGCCCAATACGACCTAATATGAGACATGTCCTCTTTAATCAATTGTATTCAAATGCTCATAGACCGCCTCCACACTTTGATGATTATCCTAGCGGTCCTAAGATGATGAATAGAGATGTTGAATTTCTCTCTTCTCCAAATTATCTGCGGGGTCTTTTTTGGTATTTTGTGCGCTCACGCAGCCTTGGACGGGGTTTTGTGCAAGGTAGTGTGTGGCTTCGGGCTAGGCTTGTTTTTGTTCCTTCTATTTGTAGCATTGCATAATTAGTCCATTTTCTCTATACTTGGAAGTATTTTGGAGTAATCTTTGAGCTCCATTAATCTGTTTTGTATGCTTGTGATGATATTTGACTATTTGATACCTGAAATGTGTTAAGATTTAATAAATATTACTCCCTCCAGGCTCCAATTCACTAGTAATGTCCCATTTGCTTTTTGGAAACTATTCATCTTTACTCTTAATTTGTATTTTATTATTAATCTATAAGTTAAAACATAGTCAAGTGGGATCTTGTTTGATTCGTCTCAATGTAAGGATTATTCATATCAACTTTTTATAATTTTTAATCATGCACAATAGGAGATACTTAGGATTGAGTAAGTGCATTGGATAGAGCTCATAAAGCAAATGAGACATTACTAGTGAATTGGAGGGAGTAAATTTTAATACAGTTTCATCTTATTATACATTTTTGAATAAATGAATATCACATACTTCAAAATGATTAGATAAATGAAGCAAAATTATCCCCTTTGATAGATTAAAATAATGCTTATGCAGCATACTTGCAGAATACAGAGTAATAATTTTTCATCAGCAGCATACTTTGTTTCTCATACATAGCTGAGGGGTTGGAAAATTGTTTTTTTTTCATCTATGGATTTATGTTCTTGTTTTCTTTGTGTATTGTTTCCAGGTACACTCCCATTTCTGATCCAGACGCTAAAGGTTACTTTGATTTAATGATCAAGGTTCCTCCCCATCGTTTGACTTAAATTTCCCCCTTTTGAAAAACAAAATTTGTCATCGTGAGCTAAGAAAGTTGACTATTCCTTTTCTGAAAATTGTAGATATATCCAGAAGGTAAAATGAGCCAACACTTTGCAAAACTGAAACCAGGCGACATTGTGGAAGTAAAAGGGTAGGTTGTTCCACTAGATCTACTGTTATAAGTTTTGTGCAGTTTTGTTCAAGTTGCTTATTTGATATCTCATGCAGGCCCATTGAGAAGCTCCGATATACTCCCAATATGAAGAAGCACATCGGTATGGTAAGATATGATATCCTGTAGTTCCTTAAAATTTGTTGAGTTTTTTGTTCTTTCAAATAGACTCGATGTGCTTGTATAGTTTTCTGTACGTTTGAAAAGAACGACTGACATTTCCTTTCTTGCTTCATTCATCTGAGAATATTTTAGATTGATAAGAAATAATTTGGCCACACATTGCTTTTTTTGAAAAGAAAATAAAGCTTGAAAACTCCTAAGCCATTGGTATGTAATCAAAAATAATCTAAACAGACCTTTAGTTGTGCCTTGAACTTACAACAACATTTCATTACCCGAATACTATTAAGTGGCTCCCATGTCGGTGGGGTATGGGGGTTGGATGCATGTAACCTTGTCCTTGTTGTGATTGGTCTTTGCATGCCTTTTCCTACGTCTATGCTAAATGTAATGCTTTGTGCAGATGGAAATCCGATGCTAGCTATGGCTTCTACTGAATATTGAGAAACTGATTTGCTATGCTCGGTGAAGTATTTTTTCTGTTTGGGTAATTACAGATAGATGATCTTTTAATGATGGACATGTATATTGTAAATTCGTGATGGCTAAGCTTAGTGTCCCTTAATTTGATGAGGCCAAAGATTTTTAGTTCTTTGGTTTCTAATTATAATGGACAATGGAATAATAACTCATTAAATCATATAGACTTCTTTTTATGTGAAGTTGCACATGATGTTTGCTATCAGGGTCGATCGGAAACCTTTGTTCGTGTTATAACCAAAGGGTAAGGTTGCATTCATCTGACCCCCCTAAACCCCACCCTAGTTGGGACCCAATTAATGACATTGGAGTTTTGGAATGTTTTTGTGTTGTTGTGATGGCTAAGCTTACATGGACAAAAGGGACTAAAATGTAATGGTTCCTAAAGTCATCTATATTTCTAGTCAAGATCTGGATTTTAAAACTGATACTAGTGGCTGTACAAGTGCTCTAATTAATTTGAAATTTTACCATTGGTGTTACTTCCTTGACATCCTGCATTCGCTGCTTCTACTTCACATTCAGTGTCATAGTTTTCATGGAAAATTTTGGCTGATTTTCTTATTCTATATGTTGTAAACTAAAAATCTTCCCAACAATAGTCTGTCATCTGATGTTCCATATTGTTATACTCTCTAGATTGCTGGTGGAACTGGTATTACTCCAATGCTTCAAGTAGTTGAGGCAGTACTGAAGAATCCAGACGACAACACCCAGGTGTCGCTGGTGTATGCCAATGTCTCTCCCGATGATATTTTGTTGAAACAAAAGCTTGACATACTTGCTACAACTCACCCTAATTTTAAGGTACTGTTATTGCATTCCTGATAAAAACATTCAGTTGAGTGAGTTGAAATTAGATAACTGGAAGTTTAAATGAAATTTAAATAGGTATTCTACACCGTTGACAAACCATCGAAGAATTGGAAAGGAGGAGTAGGCTACGTTTCAAAGGACGTGGTCACTAAAGGCTTACCCGGTCCGGGTGACAATACTCTCATCCTGGTAAGAAAGAACATTCGTTCACGATTTTTCTTTCAGAATTCATTAGTTTTGAACTCCCATGTGTTGTTTTGATTTCAGGTATGTGGTCCACCTGGTATGATGAGTCACATATCTGGTGACAAGGCTAAAGACCGATCACAAGGAGAGGTATCACACTTTTGTTACTAAATTACGGTGTTTTACATAAACACGTAAAGGCTAACTGCATAAGCTCGTTTCATTTTCAATGATGGCTTGTGTTATGTAGCCAAGTGTTAGTTGTAGACATGAATTGATGATATGATGTTGTTTTGCAGCTAACTGGAATACTCAAGGAACTTGGATACACAGAAGAAATGGTCTACAAATTTTAGAGGATAACTTCCATAGACGAAAGCATAGAGCGTGTTGAAGTTAACCTATAATGTTTTTTAGGGCATTTTAAAGCTCTAATTTAGTGGATGAGTATTCACTCATTTATACAAGTTTCCTTCAATAAGTGCTGCTAAATTTTGGTGTTATTGCAATTTTGATGTTTCATTTCGAAACAAGAGCCATAAAAAATAGGTGCTTAGTTCCTAACTTATGAAATAACTAAAATGATTTAAGGCACAATCTTTTTAATGTTTAAACCTGTGACCAATATGCATGGTTATGTTTATTTTATTTTTTGGAACACAATTTCTCAAATGAGCTGGTCTCATGATAAAAATATTTCTATAAGGCTGATTACTTACAGTCTTAAAGTAATCAATTCTAACTTTATAATGATTACTTACAATATTAAAGTGATTATAACCTTTGAGTAATTATTTACAATTTTTAATTAATTTTTTTATAGTCTTAAAATGATCATTTATAACATTAAAATGATTATTTATAATCTTAAAATGATTAATTAGAAAATAGGCTGATTGTATGCATTTATCTTATAGTGAAACGGTCTCATACAAATTCTCAAATGAGATTGTCTCACAATCAGATTATCTCTATTGGTTTGATTTACTGTACGCATGTATCATTAAAGTGATTAATTATAAACTTGTGATAACTTATAATATTAAAGTGATTATAACCTTAATAATCACTTAAAGTATTTAACTAATAATTTTTTACAGTCTTAAAATGATCATTTATAATATTTAAATAATTAATTAAATGTTAAAGTGATCGATTAGAAAAATATATTGATTTTATATGATTGTGTGATGATGAAACGATTTCCTATAAATCTTACTGCATACTTCCTCCGTTTCAATGTACTTGCAATGTGTTTTTTTACGCAGTCCAATGTACTAATTCAATCCTTAATATTTTTAATTATGTATAATTAAAAAATTATAAAAATTTGACATGAATAATCTTTAAAATGAGACTAATTAAATAAAATCTCACTTAATTATATTTTAACCTATAAATTTAAAAATTAATCACAAATTAAGAGTGATGAATGAATAGTATTTTTTTTATTAATCTTGCAACTAATTTAAAAGAGATGAAGTAATTACTTTTTGATGTCACTTTCAGTTTTATGTCTAACTATCATTCACGTAGGATCAGTACGTAGGTATAAATTATTATTATGTGAGTATAATATTATGTATATGCTTTTGTGTTGGCGAGGAGGCAAGTAATTTTTGTAATCTATGCATAGGCTTTTGAGTTGTTGAAGTAGCGGTTATTCTTATGAGAAATTGTCTTTTGTTAACAAGTTTAAAATAAATAATTTATATGCTGAATATTTGTACTAATTAAGTTATTTAATCTATATATAAAATGATATGTAGCTATTTGATCAAAAGTGGACATTTTATGAGTCAAAAATACTTATAAATTGAGAAAGTATGCATGAAAACAATCAATGAAAGGATCAATCATCTATTTTTGGAAAAATTGTTCGACTAAATCCATATTCAACCTCAAAATTTTAGAGGGCGAAAAAAAATTGTCACATCATTAATTTAGTTAAATTCTTAAAAGCTTTAGATGGTATTAACTCTAATTCTTCTTCTTCTTGAAGTATTGATTTAATTTTCTAATATTATGAGAAATGTGAGCAAGATTTCGAATTAAAGAACCTCCGAAAAACTTTGAACATTGCAAATAACCTTTGGAATATTGTAGTATTGTATCTGGAACAATCACAACAGTGAAATGAAAAAATTTATTACCATTTAAATAAATTAAAACATTAACAAAGGCGAAAGCACAAAAATTGACTTCAATAGCGTTCGCAACAAAGGTTCATTCGTAACAAAGAAAAAGTGTTTATTTAAAATAAAAAGTGTTTGAAGGCATTAGAAAATTAGAAGGTGTTAGAATAACTTTAAAAGAATAGGGATTTATCGGTTGTAAAAAGTTCTTTGCAATAAAAATTCATTTATAACAAAAGGTATGCGGAGGTTGGATAATTTAAAATTTTTTCTGGGTAAAATTATTAGCCAAAATAAAACGATAAGTTGAATTATTGGGAACAATTTTTCTTCTATTTTTTTCGTTGTACCAAAAAGATTGTTATACTTGAAAAAGCATAATCCAAAGAGATAACACGCACTTTCCATCTCACACCACCGATCAGCATATTCCAAGAACCCCAAATACTCCGCCGACCGTAATTAGGATAATGATCGACCTTAGCATTCCAAACGTCATGATTGGGAAAATATCAAGCTTTAAAGGTTTTGGCAACAAGAGAGTCTTTACGAGAATGCAACCTCCACAATTGCTTAGATAACATGGCTTTATTGAAAACTTCGAAATCACGATAACATGGTTTTAGCAACAAGAACTTGAATACATTAAGAAATTCAAATAGAATACAAACAAGAACTACAGTCGTTCGAATAAAATTTAACAAGAAATTCCAAAAGAAATTTGAATAGATATTTAACTACACATTAAGAAATTAAAAATGAAATATAATATTTAATAGAAATTCGAATAGAAGGAAGAACTCAAACCTGATGTGCTACAATTGCTCGAATAGAAGGATACTACAGAAGAAAGTCAAATAGAATTAGGGGGTGTTTTGGCATAAAGTAATGGAACTTACGAGACTTTATGATTAGACTTTGAAGGTAAAAAAGTCTTATCCTTTGTTTGTCATGGTAAGGACTTGAAAAAAAGAGCTAAAATGAAAGTCTCAACCCAAATACTTATCCTCCCCCAATACATTTTTCTTGGATGGAGACTTTATTCCATTTTAGTCCCATTCTCTATTTCCATTTCTTCTGAACAAACAAAGACTTAGACTTATTTTTAAAACAAATCCCATTTCCTTCCTAAAATCCCTCATGCCAAACACCCAAAGAAGGAAGAAGCAAGAAGGAAGAAGAAAAAAGGAAGAAGGGCTACAGTCTCTCGAATGTATTCATCTTATCGCCATTAGGGTATTCGAAGTATTCAGAAAGCCAGATGAATTGGGAGTTAGGGTTTGGGGATTAAAAGGGTGTTTTTCGGAAATTGAGTTTCTTATGGTTAGCTTTTGTATTATTGAAAACTGAAAAGGACGGCTTGGAGGGAAAAATCCGCCACTTTTTCCTCCATTTTTTTCTTTTACTTTTTCAATATTTTTATTTCATTACACTCATATATATATCCACTTGTTTAAGCGTTGAAAAGTACAACTCTTATTTTTTCTATTAGTCCTATTTTCAATTAGAGTTAAGTTACTTTATTCGTCACATTTTTATTTATAGTATGTATTTTTGACCTTATTAACCTTACTCATATTACCTTATTATAATATATCTATAGAAAAACTATTAATAATTTACTTATTATCCTTTCTTTTTTCTTTCTAAGTGGTCCCATTTGACCCACCTAAGAATTAGTAAAAAGTCAAATGGGACTAATTAGAAGAATAGGAGAGAATATGTGTTTAAAAGCTCGTTTTTAGACACTTGCTCATATGTCTAAAACAAAGTGTATAAATTCTATATTTTGCTGTAGTGCCTAGTTTTTCATAATCTAACATATTAAAGATCTTTGGAATAATGGTGTTAAAAAAATGCATAAAGTTTCAAAAACAGGATTGTATCATGAATTTAAATCAATAAAACACACTAGCTTTAACTTGGTTATTAAAAAAAATTAGTTTGAGAAATTAATATTGAAATAAAAATTAAAGAAACTTAAAAATCAATTATTTTGTCAATTTTATATTTTAATTAGAATAAAAATAATAAAAACAATAATTAAAAAGAAAAGTGTTACAAATGTGTTACTAGTATAAAAAAAAGTGCTACCACTTTTTAAAGTGTTACATATTAATGTTACTAATTTTTAAAATGTTACATATTAGTGTTATCAATTTTTAAAGTGTTACATAATAGTATTACTAATTTTTAAAGTGTTACATTTAAGTGTTACCGAATGAAAAAGTTTTACATCATTGTGTTACTTAAAGAAAAAGTGTTACCTAATATTTCCAAACTCCCAATAAGGAAGAAGACAAAGAGGATGATGATGTTCAACAAAGATCTCCTCCTTTGTCTACTACAAGGCAAAAGAGGAAGGTCACGGCTCCTATGAGGTACATAGAAGAGTTTGATTACGTTGTATATGCTTTCAATATTGCCAGCGAAGCCAAAGAGTTGAATGAATCAAGCACGCACAAGGAGGTTATGACTTTAAATGCCTCAAAAAAATGGTTGATAACCATGAAGCAAGAAATGGAGTCTCTTGCCAAGAATGAAACATAGGATATTGCTGAAGCGCTAAAGAAAAAGAAAATTATTGGGTTCAAGTGCATATTCAAGAGGAAGGAGGGTTCCTTCTAATGGTGTTGCCCCCATCTACAAAACTCGGATAGTTGCTAAGGATATCAAGGTGATGGTGTTGATTTTCATAAGGTAGTCTCACCAGTGATGAAGTGCTCATTTATAAGGGCACTACTAGCTTTGGTGGCGATGAAGGACTTGGAGTTACATCACTTGTATGTAAAGACGACGTTTTTTCAAGCTGAGTTGGATATAGAAATTTTCATGTAGCAACTAGAAAGTTTTGAGGTCGTCAAGGAAGGTGAATGAAGAGGTCTTTGTATGGGTTGAAGCAATCGCCAAGACAATTGTATAAGATGTTCGATTCTTTTATGATTGCACATAATTTTACTGTAAGTTCTTACGATATTTGTGTGTATCTTAAGAAACTTGAAAATGGTTCTTTGTTATATTTGCTGTTGTATGTTGAAATTTGTTGGTGGCATGTAATACTTTGTTTGAGGTGGAGAACTTGAAAGAGTTGCTTTAAAGCGATTTTCACATGAAGGATCTTGGTGAAGCCAAGAAAATACATGGGATGTAGATTTTGAGAGATGGGACTAAGTGTGTCTTATACCTTAGTAAAAGCAGGTATATTGAGAAGGTTGTGTAACGCTTCTTCATGGGTGATGCTAAAAGTGTGTCTACTCCTTTTTCCATTCATTTCAAATTGTCCAAATAGTAGTCTCCACAAACAAAGGAGGAAGAAAAGAAAATGGTAAGAATCCCTTACACTTGTGTCGTTGGTAGTGTAATGTGTGCTATGGTATGTTCTAGGCCCGACACTGCTCATGCGGTAAGTTTGGTGAGTAGATATATGTCTAATATGGGTAAGGGACATTGGGAGGAACTTAAGTGTTTATTAAGTTATTTAAAAGGTACTTCTAATGTTTGTCTCATGTATGGAAAGATTCAAGCGGATTAACCGGGTGTTCTGACTCGAACTATGGTGATGATTTGGATGCTAGAAAGTCTAGTTTGGGATTTGTCATTACCTTGGGGATCGACGGTGAGTTGGCAATCATCGCTCTAAGATGTAATTGTATCATCAACAATCGAAGCGGAGTATATAGTCATTGCCGAGTCATTCAAAGAAGCAAAGTGGCTGAAATGTGTAGTTGGAGAAATGTACAAGGTGTGTTTGGTAAGTGTTTATTTTTTGATAGTCAAAGTGCAACTCAATTTACGAAGAATCAAAATACATTTCATAAAAGATCCAAACACATTGATATTAAATTTAACTTTATGTGAGATGAGGTTGAGCTCAAAATGGTGAATTTGGTAAAAATTAATACTAAAGAATACACAATCGACATGATGGTAAAGCTATTGCTTACCAACAAGTTCACTTTGTGTGTGGACTTTTTGGTTTAGCTTCTTGCTTGATGTGATGCCCTTTGGGGCATGTTTGGTGTGTAAGTTGTTTCTATGTATTGTTTATGGTTTGATGGAGTGTGTTGAAGAGTGCTTTGACTTGGATGAACTCAATTCAAGGTGGAGATTGTTGATATTAATGGTGTGTGCATTCATAGGTATGTGTTAATGTACGAGTTAAAGTGTGTTTAAGTGTATGTAAAATGCATAAAGTTATGATCGTGCATTTAGAAGTGTCTTAAACATGTATTGTAATGGAGATACTAAAAACATGATGATTGTACTTAATGAGGAGTTTTGAAGACCAAGAATAATATTCCGTACAAGGTGCTTGAACAAGGTACTCAAAGAAGAACCTGGCCTTGAATGAGCATAGAGATATCAAAAGCATCCAGAAAGTCTAGCATTGAAATGATTGAACGAGCAAAGAAAGTTCTCAAAAGAGCACCCTGTTTAGGGGAGATCAATAGCTGTTTCTGTGAGCCACTCAAACGAGCAGCCCAGGGTTCGAATGAGCTACTTGTCAAAGGACATAGGATGTTGTTTTTGTTCGTTTTGTATTCTTAGAGCTCTTATGTCTTGTTAATTCATAGCCTTAAGTATGCGTACTGATTAATGTAATTAGCCTTTATAAATAGAGAGCTCATATGTACATTGTCATCATCCACAAAATAATCTCTAAGCCTAAACACATAACCTTAATTTCTCTTATTCTTAATTGTAATACGTCATTGTAACTCCGTTGTTATAGTATAATCTAGATACTACACACATTCGAGGACGTAGCCAAATTGGGTGAATTCCGTAAATCTTGGTGTTGTTTATTCATTTATTTTTATTTCCTACAAATATTGTCTAAACATTAAAAGAGTAATTTGTTCATCAAGACACTTCATACCTTCAATCTTGGTGATACTAGAGTAGAGTTAGTGTTTTATAGATTAGACTCTAATCTAACTTTTATTTCAACATAAGAGTTTATTCTCCATATAAGTCTCACATTTCATTCAAGTCTATGCATTTCAATTTAGTTCAAATTCATAATCACTTATTTGGAAATGTAAATTTCATTTCAAATCCATATTTAACCCAAATTCATTGTTTGGCGAGTTTTGGAATTTGGATTTAGCACTGATCAAATTCCAATTATATTTCAACCCTTTTAAGACTATCTTTATTATAAAGAAATTGAAAATGCCAGCATATGACCTATCATTTGCAAATATTATTAGCTTATTCATTTTTTTTCCACTTCTTTTTTTTTTACCTTCCTAAAAATAATGAATTTTAGATTTTTTACTCCTAAAAATTATAATGTTTCCAAAACAATGAATTTGAATTCACAATTTATATTTTATAATTTTACAATTCAATTTTAAATTTTTAAAAATGAATTCCTAATTTCCAAACACTAGCTTATGTAATTTAAGTTCAATTAAATTAATTTTCAGATTAGAGAACAAACTTACGTTAGTATATAAGTGTAGAAGTTTTAAAATAAAAAATACAGATGGTTTAACGACCAAAATGCGCATTAGCTTAAGTTGGAGACGAAGTGCAAAAATCGTACGCGTATAGTAAATTATACTCAATAAGTCATGTAGAGTGCAAGTTAATACCCACATAATCATGGCTGTTGACAGGAAAACTGTTGTAGTAGATTTCATGGTTGCTTTGTTTTGTTACAAAACATGACAAATAATACTCCCTCCGAACCAATTTAGTTGTCCCATTTTCTTATTTGACAAAGTCTTTTTAGTTGTCCCATTTCTATTTTTGTCAATCTTTTTTTACCTAAATATCCTTAGTTCACACAAGTAATTACAAATATACACCCATATACCTTACTTACCCAACTACCCTTCACTACTTATCCTTTACTATTTACCCTTTACTACTTACTCTTTTTAATAGACCCCACACCATCCTTAATAACCGTGCCCAAGCAAATGAGACATCTAAGTTGGTTGGAAGGGAGTATAATTTCTTACTAATGATAAACCTTAATTGGGTGCACTGCAACAGAATGTTGCAGAGCAAATTTTATATTTGATAGGCTTATTTCAAATAATTAATTTATAGGTTATAAGTAATCAGTTTAAGATAGTAAGTGTGTATTGGGCCGGCCCACTAGGTACGCTCTTACTGGAAGCTTGTCTCATGTGAAAATTTGTGTTGCAGTTCGTCTTGTATGAGACCGTCCCACCATGAGATGGACCTATGTAATTAGTCCATTTCTCTTATTCATTATTTTAAAATTGTAAGTTATTATCAATTTAAAACACTAAATGTACAAGGATCAACACAATAGAAATAGTCTCACCACTAAACCATCACATTTAAGAATTTGAGAAAAATCAATAATTTGGAATTACTTTGAGAAAAAAGTACAACTCATACTTAAGACTAATATGAAATAATCAATAGTTTAGAATATTTTGAAAATGTACACCCCATAGTTAAGTTATAATTCCTACAATGTTTATTACTTGTACTCAAACGTAATTTAGCACTGTTTATTATTTTATGGTATTTTACATATTTCTGCTATTATATAAGAAAAAAAAACATAATCACGCGGGATCTTGTTTTATTCATCTCGCCCTAGATTTTCATAATATCAAATTTTCATAATTTTTAATTATGTATAACACTGGATAAAGATAATCCGACAAACGCATTGGGCTGCATAAAAGAAATCAAGAGTTCATATTATTTTGATACAGTACACCCCATACTTGAGATTATTATGGAATAATCAATAATTGAGATTATTTTGAAAAAGTAAACCTTATACTTAAGATTATTATGAAATGATCAAGTTGGACTATTTTGTAAAAGTACACCCGTACGTAAGATTATTACGAAATAATCAATTGAGAAAGTACACCGCATACGTAAGACTATTATGGAATAATCAATCGAAAGTTGGATTATTTTGAGAAAGTACACCTCAGACTTAAGATTATTATGAAACAATCAATAGTTAAAATTATTTTAATAAAAGATGATTATGATCTTAGCATAAACTAAATTAAGTAGTAGTAATAATCAGTTAATTACATTGTTTATTAATTTTGTATATGTACAATTAAAAAATCAAATACAATTAATCAATTAATTGGTCCCACCAAAGACCTTCTTAAGTTTTTGCACCTGTTTATGATCAAGCAACGTGATCTTCTCGACCAATTCTGAGGGTAGATTGTTTCGGAACAACGCAGTGTCAATTAGTTGAACACCAGGATTTTCACTAGCAAAGCTTGCATATGCTGTTACCGGTGTGGATCCCACATTGACTACAAAATGAAGTAGTGATGGAGGAAATATCATAATGTCACCCTTTTTCAACGTTTTATAAAATGGAGTATTGTTTGTGTCAATAAATCCTGCAATTATCGTTCCTTTTATTATGATGAACAACTCTGACACTCGATGTGCATGAGCCGGAAAGAATCCGCCTACATCTATGTCTACTCGTGTTGCAGAGATTCCCATGCCATTTAAAGCCGGAAACTCAGCAGCAAAAGCATTACTTGCATTGAATTTTAAAATTTTTGAAACGGTGCCTGGTATGTTCAAACCAGAATAAACAAAATCATCTACCGTAAGTTTTGCAGGATGTTTACAGGCGTACCCAGCTGGCCCGCTTGGTAGACTCATATCTCCGACACAATAATCAAAGGGTATATTAGCATATGATTTATGGATTAGGAGAGAAAAGATAAAGAAAATTGGAATAATCATGTTGTTAATGAAGGCTAATTTAAGCTTGGTTAATAACAAAGATTGTTTAAGCTCTTTGGCTACTTGTATTTCTTTCAAGAACTTTGGATTTGCGTATATATACATAAGATGAAGGTAGTAGGTGTATAAAAGGTTGACCAGTTGACAAAACAATTTGAAAATTAAACACAATTTGCAAGTGCACAACTGTTCACACTAATTACTAGCTTTAATTATCATTAGAGGACAAATTTTACTTTCTTAGTTTAAGAAATTAATTATCATTTGAATTAGTTTTGTTTGGTAGTAATGCAAATATTTGAATAGATAAGTATGTATAAGAGTTAGTTTATAGCAAGCTTGAATAGGTAATATGTTAGGTTTACTTTATGAAATTATCCGAGAGCATAAAATTGTATGATCGTTCACTGTAACAAGTCTTTTTTCTTTTTGGCAATTAGAGATTTTATTACCAAAAGCACACTCCCCCAAACGCTGAGAGGGGAGTAACAAAACCCACACAAGGGACACAACAACAACACCAATCAGAACAAAACAAAAAGAAACAACAAACAACAATTACACAAGAAGGATTTGTTTCTGTTTATCAGAGAGCCTGGCTGCAACATTAAAGATGACCATCTGCCCAATCTGCTTCTCATCTATGCTCTTTCCCCCATAGATTTGGACATTCCTTTGAGACCACAAATGATAAATGAACTCTACCCAGGACATGGTAATGACAAGAGCTTTGCTATTACGTTTTTTCTTGCTCAACTGACTCATAAGATGAACATCTTGTGCAAAGGAAGTCGGCCAACGAAAATCACTATAAACAAAGGTTTTTACCCTCCGAATAAACACACAATCCCCAAACAAATGATCTCTTGTCTCAAGAGCATCATTACAAAGCCTACACATAGGATCCCAAGTCATTCCCCACTTTTGCAATCTATCAATAGTAGGGAGTCTATTAAGGATAGCTTGCCACATGCACACTACACTCCGAGGAGTAGCCTTATTATTACTCCAAGCAACCTTCCAAGGAAGCTTAGGATATTGCCTAAGAGCTTTTTGTAAGTGAGCTTCACACTAAAATGACCATTAGGAGCACAATCATTCAAATCTTGTAAATTCATCACCAAATGCCTGCTATCGAAAATTTTTGCAAGCATCCAAGAGGCTGTGTTAGGAACAACATAACTGAAAACATTTGAGTGTTTGAGATAGAAATCATTAATCCACCGAATCCAAAGCCTATCCTTTTTGTGAGCAAAGGACCAAAGATTCTTTAACATAACAGCCTTATTCCAAAGATCCAGACGACTCAAATTAAGACCTCCACAAGACTTAGGCAGGAAAACTTGATTCCAAACTATATGTGGCTTAGCTTTAGAATCTCTACCACCACTCCAAATAAACTTATTACACACAGATTCAACCATCTGAACAATTTCTGCAGGCAATATAAAGATTGGAGCCCAATAAGAACGCATACTCTGAATAGCAGCCAAATGAGTAATTCTGCTTGTAATTTTCTCCACCAACACTAGGCAATCCTGAATACCAAGCCTCTTTGCAAATAATAGGACCCCAACATATCTAAAAGGAAGATATCTATTTCAAGCATACATCGAGGACTAGCATTAGCCCAATTATAGCCTCGAATAAGATCAGTAGCAAGTAAAATGTTGTCACAGATTTGCCTACCAGGAATAAAGCCTGACTGAGCAGGATCAACAAGATGATCAACAACGTTTTGGAGTCTAGCCGTAAGAATCTTAGCAATAATTTTGTAAAGCACAAAGCACAAAGCAACAAGAGATGGGCCTAAAATCCTTAGGCTTAGAGGCATTAGCAACCTTAGGAACAAGAGTGATAGAAGTAATGTTTATAGGAGAATACATAGCACATCATTGAAGAACTACAAAACATCCATATAAACATCATCCTTTATAATACTCCAAGCTGCTTTTAAAAAGTGAGAGCTAAAACCATTAAGACCAGGGCTCTTGGAATGATCAATACCTCTAATAGCATCATCAATATCAGTCTTGCTAATAGGCTTAATAAGATCTTTGGCTTGAGACATAGTAATCTGAGGACCATCATGCATAGCCTGGAGATCAATACCCTTAAGGGATCCAGCAGCTTTTCCTAAAAGATTTTGATAAAACTGAGTAATTGAACTCCTGATAGCTTGAGGGTCAGCCACTAAATTCCCACAGTCATCAAATAACACATCAATTCTATTCTTCTTGCACCTATCTTTAACAAGACTATGGAAATAGTGAGTGTTGGAGTCCCCCTCTTGGAGCCATGTAATCCGAGCCTTCTGCCTCAAACCACCTTCCTCAATTCGAAGCCACTTCCTCAACATATCACTAGCATGAATCTCCTGACTATGAAGATCCTTAGAGAAAAAAGTATGCTGAAGAGCAAGCTGGATTTGATTCAACTCATTCCTCCAAGAACTAATCTTCTCCTGAATCTTCTGAAAATGAACCAGATGTAGAGACTTCAAATTCCTCTTCACAACCTTCAATTTATGCCAAATCAGCTTAAGCCCATAGCCTTTACCTTTAGAACTTCAAGCTTGCTGAACCAGAATCAAGAAATCAGGATGCTCAAACAAGTATTTAAAATACCGAAAAGGCCTGACACCTGAGCCAGTCAGCTGTTCAAAAGATATCAATAAAGAGCAATGATCTGAAATGTGAGGATTCAAATATTGCACAGAAGCACTGAAATTTTGATTAATCCAGTCTTTATTAATGAAACAATGATCAATCCTAGAAGCTCTCCCATCAGAATCCAAACCTTTGTTATTCCAAAAAAAATCAATGACCAATTAATTAGGGTGAAGCCAATTAGTTGTAGAGATACAATCCACAAAATTCTTCATTTCATAATTAGAGACTTTCCTACCATGTCTATTTTTTATTCCTATGCCCATTTTTAAGAGGACAATACCGGTTGGTAAATTTGCATTGCAGGTTTTTAATAGAGAAGCAACAAAAAAGAAAAATAAAACTAATACATAATAAATTTCTTACTACTCTTTTTTTTTTTTTTTTTTGGCTAAAACATCATTCTATTAAACATTTAATTTATAAATTCTATTGATCCAATTTGAAACCTATTTTTTAATTGAACATTTAAATATAGTAGGTTATATTCAAAATTAATATAATACCTTAGCTAATTAAAATCCAGTCCAAAATAAAATAATACCTTAGCTAATGTACTTGATTTCTAGTCCAAATTATTATTATAATACGTTACCTAATAATAAATCTAGCCCATTATTATCGAATCGGCAATAATACCTTAGATAATACATGAGAGACGGTCTCTTTGAGAGACCATCTCTAATTGGGCCGACCCATTATATATTTTTATAATATTAGAAGTAAGCATTAAGAATTATATAAGTAGACATTTAAGATACTGAAAGTAGGTATTAAGGATAGGTAAGTAAGTATTAAGGATACTATAAGTAGACATTAAGAATACGGTAACTGGGCATTAATCTTTAATAGGTTGGACTTGAGATACGTCCCTCAAAGAGACGGTCTCTCAAGAGACTAGCTCTAGATAATATTAATATCTTAGCAAACTGCAACTTTATCCGATCATCAGTTATATAGCTTGTTATGATACTAGATAGGTTCTCGTGTAACACAGATGTTATAAATATTTACTAATATAAATAATGATATTATTTTATAAAATTAATTTATTCACAACATAAACTATATTATTAAATTTGTATTTGTTATGAAATTATCATTATCTAAGAGAATAATTAATTTATTATACAACAATATTAAAATCATAATAATTATTTATAATTCATACAAATACAATTTAAAAAGTCTTCAACTATAATAGATAAGAAAGAGGATTTAGTAGAAAACATAGGCAAAATAGTTAGCTTATTCATTATAGGAGTATGAAGATGATTTAATATCTAAGTTAAAATAAAGATTTACATATATATTGTTTTTTTGGTTTAATTAAGCAAATATAGTGTTTCAATAGATCATCACACATAGTTATAGTCAATCAACAAATATTAAATGCATATTATTTTGATGAGTTGATTGTTTCCATAAATATCAAGTCAAATATCAAAAGTTTTCCTTTCAATAATAGAAAAAAGGTGGGAAAATTTTTAATGACAGTGTGATACGTGTCTCAAGTCGTTTCTTCATTAGTATATTTTATTGATTATTGATTATTGATTGATTGATAATTGAAGATTGATTGATGATTGATGTCTGATTATTGATTATTGATTATTGATTATTGATATGATAAATGAAGGCTTTATAGATATTTGCCAGAATCAAATATGTTTACGTATTGAAAGGTGCAAGGGCGAAGCAAAATCTAAAAAATTCTATGAAGGCCCTGTGCAATTTCAAAAATTATGATATTTTTCTAACAATTTTATATCTTTAAACATTTAACATATAATACATAATTTAATATTGAGGTCTCTAATTTTTCGCGGCCCTATGCAATTAAACATGTTGAACATGCTCAAAACCTTCCCTGAAAAGATGATTGTCATTAGGGTGCCAAAAACTAACTGTCCCCATCCTATAAAAACCGAACATGACATGAAATCTTCAATCAAACGTAAAATTAGTGCCAAAGCATATGGAGTAACAACATAATAATCCATAATCCATAGTCCATAAATCCATAATCCATATCCATAAATCGATATCCATAAACTTTAAAAGCGTCCAAGAAGGGAACACTATTCATCCTTTGCAAATGAATAGTGTTTTTGCCATTAGGGTGCCATGTCAGACGCCACCTCATCTTCTTATTGGCACATCACCATCTAAGGGTTTCATACTATGTTCTTTTTTCTTTTCTTGTTCACCTTCTTTCTGTTGTATTTTGCTCTCCTTTCATATCATTTTTGCCATTTGCCTATTTTTCCATCTACTCCTAATTTTCTCCAATCGTATATAACACTACAAAACAATTCAATTTGGAGACAAAATCATATTCTAAGCAGGATGTGATAGTGACAAAAATGATGACAAAAGCTTTTGTCACCAACTAGCTACAAAACAATTTTATCGACTAATTTGCTATTTAGATAAATACTATTTTTGTCATTAAGGACTGCAGCATGTTTAAAATTCATTTTAGCGACAAAATAGTGACAAAGTCTTTTGTCGCTAAGGTTTTTTACCCGACATATAAATTTCAGACTCCAATTCAAATTTTTTCAAATTCATTTTTCAAACCTTTTAACTTACCATTTCGGTCTTCAAACCATTTATCTTCATCTTCAACTTTTCTCTAACATCTTACTAACTTATTCTCCTCCTTCTCTCTACTTCTAACCTTTTTTAAATTGTCCTTATAGAATTTTGTCATGGTGTTCACATCTTTTCAAATTCATTCTTGGTACATTATTATTATTTTTTTCTCGCTTCTTCTTCTTCCATTTTCTTTGTGTTCTTCATGTGCATGCTTCGATCTGTTTTTTTTTAATCTGGATTGTATTTTGTTGTTCATTTATTTTTCTTCTTTTTCATATGGATTGTGGGTTTTTTGTTCTTGTTCTTTTTTTGCTCTAGGTTTGATTTTTGTGGGTTTTTCGTTTATAATTTTTTTGTGGATTTTTTGTTCATAATTTTTGATGTGGATTTTGTGGGTTTTTTGTTCATGTTTTTTTATGGGTTTTTGGTTCATGATTTATGTTCATAATTTTTGATGTAGATTTTGTAGGTTTATTGTTCAAGATTTTTTTGTGTGTTTTTTGTTTATGATTTTTGATGTGGATTTTTGGGTTTTCTGTTCATGAATTTTTTGATTTTTTTTATCTTTTTGTTCTTCGTTTTTGTTCCTTTGTTTTCGTTTGTTGTTTTTTGTTTCATCTGTGTTTGTTTGTTCATGTCCAGATTTGGATTCGTTTGTTCTTTTTTTTTTCGTTTGTTCTTCGATTGTTTGTTTTGTTCATGAGTATTTAATTTTATATTTAACACTAATCTATTCATTTGTGTTTGAGTATTATTAATAAAAAATTGAATATTTGTTATTATTGTTAAGTAATAATAGAAATAATTACTATTATTATTTCATAATAATAATAAATATTCAATTATTTTTAAAACTTAGAAAATAGTTAAGCGATAATTTTTTTGGCGACAAAAAATTTAGCTATAAAGGTTTTTGTCGCCATTTTTTAAGCAAAATGCCTTTAGTGACTAAACAAACGACAAAAAGCCTTTGTCGCTATATGCTTTCCTAATTGTAGTGTAGAATCCCCTAATTTTTCAATGTTGCCTTTGATTTTTAACCTGTTAATTTTTTTTTTCTTATTTTCTAATTTTTTTCTTTCTTTTTTTTTTTCCTTTGGTTGGAAACTTAAATTTAAGGTTCGAATGAAGAAATTTCATTTTTGATGAATTGGATGCATTTAGGGCTTCTAATTAATAAAGTCCAGTTCCTTAATCTATTTTTCTTGGATTTTAAATTTTTAATTCCTTTTCCGGTGAAACGTAATTTGATGTTTCAACCAATTTCTACCAATTTAAGGTTTGATGTTGAGTTATTTGAATTGAGTTTGATTATAGCTGCTTTATTTACTAGGTAATTCTATTACTATCTTCCTAAATTCTTCAATGATTTCTTTAAAACATAATGCTTTTGTTGAGTTAGGGCTAGATTGTTTGGAAATGAGGATTTAGGATAATGGTGAAATTATTGGCTAATTGGGTTTTATTTTTGTGCAATTAAGAGAAGTATGTTGGCCTATTGGGAGGTCTAATTCTTTTGTAAATGAGAAAAGTGGTGACACAAACTGATTTGTAAATTGATAACGAGATAATTAACTTAGTTCTCGGAAAATGATGAATTTTAGCCCCATGGTACTTATATATTGTGTGGGTATTAAAGGTAGAGGGTTACTTTTATTTTAAGTTTTTTATTTAATTGCTTGCTAATTTTGATTGAGAAGTTTCAATCTATTAGGTTTTCATTTTAGTTGTCTATTTGCTGATTTTCGTTGTCAATTTGTGATTATATTTAAAATCATACAATAATATAAAATATTGAAAAATTTCAAGTGTCATCTTTTAAGGAGGCATGACAGATGTAATTATTTTAGTAAATAGTAGTTGATTATTTAACAATATTTTACCTGATTTAGAATTTGATTATTTTAAAATTAGAGCTAAACTAGGTATAGTTAGAGCTGTTCAAATGTGACCCGACCCAAAAATCCGAATCGAAACCGAAAGTTAACCAACACGAAAATATGTTTCAATTTTAGGTTTATCGAACCGAATTATGGGAACCAAAGTTGCGTCCGAACCGATTTACGACCGAAAATTGTAAAATCGAACCCGAACTGCGACCGATTTTTATAACCGACATATAACCGTTAATCGAGATTACCCGAACCTCATAGTGACGACCCGAGTCATACCCTACCCGAATCATGCTCAAAACCGAACTTGATCCGTCTAAAACCGACTTAACCTGAACGAAGTTTTAATCGAAATGCTGTAAATCTAAACCAATATTTAACATAAAGGTATGATCGACTCATATTCAATAATCTTATTAGTTAATCTAATAAAGTAATAGAAATTTTAATAAATTAAATTTTATACATACATGGTTTCATTTATTTAGAGTTAATAATCAATGGTCAATGTCTATTTAACTATTTTTAATCAAATTAGAGGAAAAATGATAAAACTTTAATTTTAATTTACAGTCAAATAAGTAAAAGTAACAAAGTAATTATCAGTAATTGATTTGCATTTTAACTATTTTGCCTTAACTAAGAGGAATCTTATCATCAATTAAAAAATGTCTAACAACTTAATCTGATATTGACTCGATCTATAGTAATTAGTAATTCGTAGCCGAATTCTACTAGAAAATAATACCCGAACTCGATATGTACCCTGTAAAACCGAACCAATTATTACCGATGACAGTCTGAGACCGATTGACTACTCGACACGAACTTCAACTGACACCGAACCGATGCTAACCCGATAGCTCAAATAACTGATGTTCAACCGAACCGTGACTAACCGACCTGATCCGAGTGTGACCTGCAGTAACACGCATCCGAAAAATAACCGATCCAAAACACAATTGAACTGAATGACACCCGTCCGAAACCGACCCGATCACCCGAATGAACACCTCTAGGTGTAGTATGAAGTATAATTTATTATACCAATTCTATATAACTAACCTAGAAAGTTTGGGGTTCGATCCATAATGTGCGCAGGTATTAACTATGGGGTTTTTTTTACTGCGCGCATTCTCTTTACTCCCTCCGTGAGGGGAACAGGTATGGCTTATGCGCATCTATCAGGAAAAAAATACCCCCACCCGGACCCTACGTTGTGCGGGATATTGGGAGTGTCCTTTACCTTTGTTACCTGTATCTTTACTTGAATAAAAAATTGATGTCTTCAATAAATAATTTTAAAACAAATCAGCATTAAAATTTTTTCTTTAAAAAAGTCATGTATTGCATAATTTAATCACGATAGTATATATTTAGATTAATCTTTAAAGTTATATTTTTATATATTTTATAAATTTATATATTGTACGAGTTTCTATACTAATTTGATTGCAATTATAAAAAAAAATTAATAATGACATCTAATGAAATTGTGGTTGTCGACTATAAGACTATTACATACCCTATTGGCAAATATATGACCAGTGGTGTTCTATAACAAAACAAATAGACGTACAATGAAAAGGCGGAATAGAAAAGTAGCTTGTCAAATAAAGGTGTGAAACAAATAAACAATGGCGACAAATTTGGATATGCGCTCTTTACACACTACCCATTCGGCTGCTCATGCATCATGGCTTACGAAATAATTTAAGATTGTAACTTGTAAGTACTCTTAATGTTATGTTATTCGTTGTTCCATTATTTTTATTATTATTATTATTATTATTATTATTATTATTATTATTATGTATTCAGACTTTATTGGTCAATGTAAATAAATGACACTACACCTAATGATTGCCAAATTTGATCTATTTATAATATAAATCCAGCGCACTTTTTCATTGGAGGATGATGATCAAATCAATAACAATTATAATAATAATAATAATAATAATGCTGAATTTAGAATATATAATTATGCATGAATTTATCATTTATTTCCTTTAGAATATGGAAATAATACGTGAAAATGTCTGGCATTAACTTATTAGTGTGGACTCTTACACTGTACTCTACTACTCTCTTACACTCATTTCACTAATGTTACATTTCACTCTACTCTACTTTTTTATTCTTACACTTCTTTCTACTTCATTCTTATACTCTTAGTACTCCGCTCTTAAAACAATAAAAAATTTAAAAATTTAAAATTACGTGACACTATTTTTTTTAATTTATTTTTTCAAAAAGGTTTTTTTCAATTACATTGGAGTATGTAATAAAAGAAAATTTTATCATACAAAAAAGGCAACATTGTATCACAATAGGTGTTATGATTGTAAACTTAGAAATAATTAATTATTAAATTTACATTAATTACAATATGTTTGTCAAACAGATCAAGTTGGGTCGAGTTTGGATTCGGGTCATCTATAAACAGGTCAAAAAATAATTGACCCAAACTTAACCAGTTTCGTAAATTGGATCAAAAATCACAATTAAATTAAAATAAATAGGCCAACCCTGACCCGTCCCGTAACAGATCAGGTCGACCCACTTAATTCGTTTAAAGTTTTTGTTTTCATTTTAAGGTTTTTATCATTAGTTATTGTTGTCACTTAGAGCGTATAATGGTTATCGGAAATAAAAAATTAATTAAATTAAAATAAATTAATTAGAAGTATCCCAAGATTGCAAAAGTTTCTGTTTGGGTATAGCAAAAGTCGCGGCTCGCAACATTACTCGCGGCTCACGAGTTGGCCTAGTCGCGAGCCGCGACTTTCGCGCTGGTTATTGCAATGTTCGTTTTATTCGGTTTTGTTAGTTATGCTATAACTACCTACGGTTAATATGGTTATATTAAATGAATATATTGGGATGGATTGATTTATGATCGAAATTGATTCGTGAATCGATGTTGCGGTTCATGAAGTGACATATTACTTCGTGAATGATGTATGCTCTTCTATAAATATAGAAGGCATGCATAAGCTATTTCATATATGAGATATACATGAAATATACATGAGACATACATACATTTCTAAATTTCTTATCCTATCTTGCACTTTACATAGAGAACTTGCAATCCTCGATTGTAATTTTCCGTTTCTTCTTCCATTTAAGTTTCTCTTACATCGTTCTAATTTTCTTGTGCTAGGAATTTGTTGAAATTCTTTGTATTTCAGAACATATTTTCGGTTTATATTCCCAAGCACCGTAGTAGGGAGGAAATGATGTTTTAGGATAGAGCATCTCGCCTGGAATTTATATTAAGTCACATACATAATCTTCTTGTTACTATCTCAGAAAAAATTAAATGAATTAAGTTTTGGTTATACTTATTAATTTGATTTGGAATTAACACGTTTAATTAATCACCTTATATAGGTTTGTTTCAAGTTTAAAATTTTGACATGAACCTAATCCATTTAATAAACAGATCAGGTCGGGTCGTTGCATTTAAATAATTGGGTCAAAAGTCTTAACCCGAACCCACTTATTTCGGGTCTTGGGTTAGGTTCAGGTCGGGATAGCAAGTCGGATTAGCTTTTGTCAGGCCTAAATTACACCCTACAAGAAGGATATATCTTGTATATCATAAAGTGTAACTTTGTCTTACTAGAGGGGTTACATTAAGTATAAATTTATTGTTAGAGTATGATAAAATTCTAAATCAGATACAACAAATACAAATTAATTACATTGTATGGGAAGGATAACACTGGTAATGTCTTATAAGAAGGATAACCTTAAATCACAACAGGAATCACATTTCTTACTGTAGAGTGAAAAGCGTAAGAATGGAAGTGATAAAACTTGGTCGACATTATTATTTTTGCAGACCAAGTCCACACTAAAATTTATCATAATATAAAGCAATATTATTAAGAATGAAATTATTCCTTATTTGTTGTGAATCATCTAATGGTCATGTGTTTTGGGCTCACCTATGTCGACAACTATTAGAAATAACAGCTCGTGTCCTGAGAGATCGTCTTTTTGAGAGACGTTTCTCAGGCCCAACCTATTAAACCTTAGGGTCTACTTATTGTATTCTTATTGTCTACTTACATTATTCTTAACGCCTACTTATAATATACATAATGTCCACCAAAAAAGTACTTAAAATGCCTACTTACAATATTCTTAATGCCTACCGAGAAACTTAGCCTATTAACGTACTTACCATATCCTTAATACTTACTTACAATATTTTTAATGTCTACTTATAATATACTTAATGCCCACCGAGTAAATACTTAAGTACTCACAATATTCAAAATGGCTACTTACAGTATTCTTAATGCCAACGGATAAATTTACTCTATGTTTTTCTTTTTTGGGCCAACCTATTTTTTTTCCAAAAATTATAATATAAATAGAAATAATCTTTATAGAAACAACAAATAAAACGACGAAAATGACAATAAGAACTTTTTTAATGAACGGAAAAAGTATTAAAATAAAAAAAATATGAAAAAGTTAAAATAAAATCTCAAAAACTCATATAAAATAAGGATAAAAATATAATTTATTACTTTTTTTAAATAACCATTATTTACCTATACATTTTTTCATAACTACAGCAATATGAAACTTATTTTGCATTGTGGGTAAACTACCAACTTTTTGCATATCTACTTATAAATGAATTAAATAATTACTTAATTAATATTTTGTATTTATAGTGGTGAAACTAATTTTGCAACATATTTGATTATAGTCTATGGACAAAAACTCAAATTGTCTCTTGGTAATTTCATCCATAAATTCAATTCTCCCATTCATCTCAATCACATGGACATATTTGTATAGACTTAAAAAAATATATTTAAATGTTCAAAGGTGTATAATGACGTTGCCATGAGTTGTTGCATTGTCAATAGTAATAAAGTTGTTTAATGCATTTTATTTTTTAAACGAATATTGTTTTAAACGAAGGTAATGTTGGGAATTAATTAAAATATTACTCCCTTTCTTTCTTAATGAAATTTCTATAATAAATGTTCATGTGAATTAAAAAAAAAAGAATTTTTTAGATAGTGTAGATATTATTTTATTGAATAATAAATTAGATAAAGAAAAAGTGAGAATCATAAATATTAAAAAAAAAATATTAAAAGAAAATTAGTGGAAAAATATGGGAATTAGTACTAATAAAAAAATATTTTTATCACTACAAATAACTATCGAAATAGCGATGGAAAAATAGCGATGGGGTTGGTTGGTCGCCAGTGGCGACGGATAGGCGAGGGCAAGGAACGTCGCCAAAAGGAAAAGCAAAATAGCGACGGGCATATTGGTCGCCACTCCGTCGCTCAATGCTTTTAATTTTTTATTTTTTTTAAAAAATATTTAGCGACGAGTCTGCTGGTCGCCAATCCGTCGCTAAAAGCTTTTAATTTATTATTTTTTTTAAAAAATAATTAGCGACCGGCACTCTGATCGCTGGTTGGTCGCTGGGCCTTGGAAATGAAAAAAGTTTGCGTGCTGCAATAAGGAAAAAACGGCTTGCAGTATTTTTTTTTAATTATTATTATTATTATTATTATTATTATTATTATTATTATTATTATTAATATTATTTTATTATTAGTATTAGTATTGTTATTATTGTTATTATTAGTATTATTACAACGTTGTTGTTGTTATTATTATTATTATTATTATTATTATTATTATTATTATTATTATTATTATTATTATTATTATTATTATTATTATTATTATTATTATTATTATTATTATTATTATTATTATTATTATTATTATTATTTTTATTTGTATTATTATTATTATTATTATTATTTTATTATTATTAGTATTAGTATTATTATTATTGTTATTATTAGTATTATAACAACGTTGTTGTTGTTATTATTATTATTATTATTATTATTATTATTATTATTATTATTATTATTATTATTATTATTATTATTATCTGGCGACAAGCTATGTGGTCGCCCCCTATGATCGCCAATTTTTTTTTTGTTTTTTTTTTAAATAATTCTTTGCGATATTCAAGTTGTGGTCGCGATTTAGTCGCCAAGTAGACCGTAATTTTTTTTTTTAATAAACATAGGCGACGGTGGCTTGGTAGCCATATGGTCGCCGCCACTTTTTCAATTTGAATTTGAAAACATGGCGATGGGTTTCTCATGGCCGTGTTGTCGCCATATTTTCTATAAATAACACGTAGAATTATTGTGTATCGTATATTTCGGTAACTAAAGAATTAGAAGAGGTTTTTTATTTAATTAGTACATATTTTATTTCGTTTGTTATTTACTTGAGTTTTTTATATTCTTTTATTGTTTTATATTTTATTTTAATTGTCATTAATTTTCCTTAATAACTGTTATTAGAATAATTATATTATTATCATATATTGTTACTTTCATGAATTGTTTTATATATTTTTATTGTCATTAAATTACTAATCAGTTGAATAATTATATTATTATATTATATTTAGGTGTTAAAAATGAATTTTAGTGTGTTTCCAGATGGTGCATGATATATGTGCTATTGTGAACGAAGTGTTATCAGAAGAGAATACGATGGTAAACAGCTTCTAAGAAACGAAAAAACAAATAGCTGCCTTTGGATTACCCGTTGGGAAGATAGATTGTTGTCCTAACGGATGTTTGATATATTGGGGGAATAATGCGAATGCAACTTGCTGTTATATTTGTGAAACTTCTAGATGGAGAAGAAATAGTAAGGGTAATAAGGTTTCGCGGTAATCCAAAGCACAACATTCACTTATATCTTCAACCACTAATACAAGAGCTGAATATGTTGTGGAAGGAGGGGATTTGTACATTAGATGTGTCAAGAAAGGAGAATTTTCAACTGCGAGCAGCTTTAATGTGGACATTCAATGACTTTTCGGCTTATTCAATGTTGTCCGGGTGGAGTACGGCGGGCCGATATGCTTGCCCTTATTGCATGGATGATTCACAAGCCTTGTACCTTACTCATAACATGAAGATGTGTTGGTTTGACTGTCATAGAAGAAATTTAGATAGAAGTCGTCCTTATAGGAGAAATAGAACAAATTTCAAATCAGGCCATATTGAGAAAAGAGATCCACCTATTATTCGGATTGGACATGAATTGCTTGATGAATTGCTTGAAGAAGATGCATCGGAACATAATAAAGAGGTTAGTAAGTACTCTGCAGGATGGAAGGAGATGAGCATATTTTGGGATTTGTCATATTGGAAAACAAACACTTTGTTGTGTGTGCCAAGTAAAACAAAGGATCACATCAAGGGTAGAAACGAAAAACGAGTAACCTATCAAACGAGTAACGTTGTTCAAATGTCATTAGTATGACCCAATTACTACTGAAAATAAGTTAACATACATCAAGGTCGCTCGTATTGTTTATATGATCCATTTGTGTTGGCAAGTCAAGCACGTCAATTATATTATCTTCCATATTCGAGTACAAGACAAAATTTAAAACATGTGGATCTTGTACTCTCAGAAAACGAAGAATCCGAAGATGAAGATGTTGAGAATAACGAGTATTTTAGTGATGAAGAGTAGTTTAATTATTTATATGTAATTATTATATGTAATTATTTAATATTTTGTAATATTTAATACAATTTTATTATATTCCTCCGAATTATTAATATTTTGCAGTAATAATAATAATAACAACAACAACAATAATAATAACACATAAAAATAAGTAGTAATAATAATAATAATAATAATAATAATAATAATAATAATAATAATAATAATAACAATAATAATAATAATAATAATAATAACAATAATAATAATAATAATAATGAAAATAACAATAATAATAATGATAATAATAATAATAATAATAATAATAATAATAATAATAATAATAATAATAATAATAATAATAATAATAACGTTGTAATAACACTAATAAAATAATAATAATAATAATAATAATAATAATAATAATAATAATAATAATAATAATAATAATAATAATAATAATAAAATAATAATAATAATAATAATAATAATAATAATAATAATAATAATAATAATAATAATAATAATAATAATAATAACAATAATAATAATAATGAAAATAACAATAATAATAATAATAATAATAATAATAATAATAATAATAATAATAATAATAATAATAATAATAATAATAATAATAATAATAATAATAACAATAATAATAATAATGAAAATAACAACAACAACAACAACAACAACAACAACAATAATAATAATAATAATAATAATAATAATAATAATAATAATAATAATAATAATAATAATAATAATAATAATAATAACGTTGTAATAACACTTATAATAAAATAATAATAATAATAATAATAATAATAATAATAATAATAATAATAATAATAATAATAATAATAATAATAATAATAAAATAATAATAATAATAATAATAATAATAATAATAATAATAATAATAATAACAATAATAATAATAATGAAAATAACAATAATAATAATAATAATAATAATAATAATAATAATAATAATAATAATAATAATAATAATAATTTTAAAAAAATACTGCAAGCCGATTTTTTCCTTACTGCAGCACGCAAACTTTTTTCATTTTCAAGACCCAGCGATCAACCAGCGACCAGAGTTCTGGTCGCTAACTTCTGAGAGTCAAACCTCCTGTCATGTCAATGCTTTAGCGACCAACCAGCGACCACACTGGCGGTCGCTAAATACTAATTATAAATGCCGTTTGATCTGCTCTCATTTCTCATTTCCTACAACTCTATCTTCACTTACCCTACTTCTTCATTCCTTATACGCGTTTTTATCTTTCCAACTCTATTTTTTCTTTTCATCCATTAATCTCAATCTCTATTTATTTTCTTTTCTTTCTTAATCTCATCCTCAACATCTTGGGGTTACAACTTATTTTCAACTCTAAAATTCTCATCTTGTTATTAAAAGGTTAGTATTTATTATATATTTTTTTGTATTTTTTCAATGTTCTTGATGATTATGATAATATTTTGTTTCATGATGCCTTTTTTTTATTTTTTTTTTTATATTTTCGAATAATGGCATTTTTGAAACATGTTTAGTGCTAGTATTTTCCAGTTTTTTCTTATATTCATATTTAGTTTTAAATCGTTTTTTTTTAATATTTCAAGAACAATCGAAAGGTCCAAGAGCCACAGCCTATGGAGTTCAATAATCAATTATGGGAAGCGGTGCAAATGGTAAATGAAGTTCAATAATCAATTAAGGAAAGCGGTGACTGAACAATCAAAAGGTCAAAGATCCACAGCCTATGAGACTCACCAAAGGTCGACTGAACAAATTCAAAGAAAACGAGAACTCTTTTTTAAAATTCATTCAATCCTATCTCAATTTGTAACGACCCCCTCTTCCAAATGAATGATTAAATATATGTACTTTTTGTGACTTTGTACATAAACTTTAATTATATATATATATTTCCAGCTCATTATTTTTATTTACTTGTTTTACATGTATATATATATTTATCTTAATATTACAACAAATATTATATATATATATATATATATATATATATATATATATATATATATATATATATATATATATATATATATATATATATATATATATACTAATAAATAAAATAGGCGACAGTTGGCGACGGAAAGCGGGTCGCTAAGCAGACTGATAGGCAGGCGACGACCCAGCTACGACATGGTGGTCGCCCGTTGGCGACTAAATAGCTAGAAGACGGTGGTCGCCAGTTTGGCGACGGGATTCAGGTCGCAAATTGGTCGCTAAGAAAAGGCGAGGAAATGGCGTCCATTTTGAGATTAGCGACGAAAGGAATAGCGACCACCTCGTATCTCGTCGCCAGCCCGTCGCCAGACCTACTTTTTGACCGTTTAGCTATCAAATGGCGATGAAATGGTTTGTCGCCATTTTATTATTTTTTTGTAGTGTATAAAGTTAGTGGGAAACATGTAGGGACCATATAAAATATAAAAATGTTAAAATAATGTTAGTAGAAGATATGTGAGGATCATAAGTATGAATTAAAATATAAAAATAATAATTAATAAGGTTATTTTTGTCTTAAATTTTTAATATGAAAAAAATTCTTTATAAGAATAACAAATAAAACACATTAAAATAAAAAATGAGAATTTTTTAAGAAATAGAGGAGTATGTGGGTGTTTTGTTTAAAAACTATTAATTATGTGTAAGCTTAGAAACAAACGGTTAGCTCAGAAAATCCAAAAGGAAGTGGGAAAGCAAGTGCCCCACATGACCATATTACATCTATATACTTTTTCCAATTCACATTAATAGTTATGATTTAGTTTTGACATGCTATTAAATACACTAATTAAATCATAAATATCTCTAATAGGGCATAATAAAAATTACAAAAATTTTATATTAATGAAATTTATATTGAGACAAATCAAATAAAATTACATAATTATATTTTGACGTCTAGATTAAGAATAAGATATAAACTAAAAGTTTTTAATAAATAGTGTTAAAAAATTAAGTAGGATAATTAATGTGAATAGGAGGGACCAGTACTTTCTTAACAAATGGGAAATATTTGTACAAGTGTGAAAGCATGTTCCACTTTCATACAAAGATATCTACCAACTTTGAATATATATATATATATATATATATATATATATATATATATATATATATATATATATATATATATATATATATATATATATATATCTTTCTTACTCAATTAGTCCTATTTTTAAATAATTTTAACTTATTTTTATTTTTATATATAATTCCATAATTTTTTGTCTTCATAGTGCAGTAGCATACATATATAAATAGACACCACCTGCACAAATAAGAATATATTTCATTAAGTATTTTCAACAATATAATAACGAAATGTCAGTCTTGAAGCTTAAACTCACTCTCTAGACCTCAAATTTCCTTCTTTATTGGAGTTCAGTCACTAATAATGCTTGAAACGATTTAAAATGCTCTCCAAAACCATACTTCTCTCTATGTAATAACAACTACCTTAACATACTAATTAAGATCCTTTCTACTCCAATTCTTTTATGTTGTCCTATTTAGTTTTTTAACACTATTTATCGATCACTTTTAATTTGTATTTTATTATTAATATAGACGTTAAAATATAGTCAAATGGGATCTTGTTTGATTCGCTTCAATGTAAATTTTATTAATATTAAATCTTTATAATTTTATCCACAATAGTGATGTATAAAATTGAATTATTGCATTGAATAGTGTGTCAAAACTAAATGGGAAAATTTAAAAGAATTGGAGGTAGTATATACTACAAAAAACGACCTTACACCGACTAGGAAAAACATTCGAAGATTAGTCGGTATAGCTCTATACCGTCTAATCTCCAATTATTTTGGACCGTCGGTGTAAGAGTGGTAGTTAAATTTTTTTAGTCGCTATTTTAGTTGGAATTTCAACTAACTTGAGGCCGGTAGGTAGTTGGTCTGATATTCGACTGTCAAACATTATAAGAATTTAGTCGAAATTTCCAACAGTTCACCAACTAAAATTTAGTCGCTATACTCCATCTATCTTTTGGTTGGAATTTAGTCGGAAGTTCAAAAATCCAATTTTAGCAGATTTGCCAAAAATCATCCATTTAAATAATAATTTAATTTTACGACACGTTCCCGACTACAAAACTATAGGAACTTAATCGCAAAAGTCAAATTAGAATTTGAATTTTACCAAAAAATGGCGGTTTATATTTTCGAATAATTTCCTACAAATATTCAGTTTGAAATCAGTTAGTAGAATTTATTAATAAAATAATAAATGTGGTCAAAGGTTTTGACCATATTTGACCCGATTTATTATTTTAATAAATATACAAATATAATATGGAATATCAATCAAATAAATTATCAATCAATATATAAACAATAATATAAAATTGTTTACAAATAAAAAACCATGTTGTTTCAAATATAATACAAATAATACAAAAATAGATAACAAGGGTGGAGGCTGAGGAGGTTGAGAAGTCGGGTTTTGCTAGAACAAAGTGCGCACTAACTGGAGCAATTAGGTTTCCTCTTCCCTTGTTTAGCGTTGCTCCTCCACAAAGGCCTTATGTTCTTCTCTGAAATTGGCATTGTTGAGGCGATCATCTATTTCATTCATGACATGTTGGAGATGATCGAGCCTCTCATTCACCATTGGGCCGAAGGTTGGGATAGCGGCAACACAAGGTCAGCATAATAATGTTGTGCCGCATCACCAACCCTAAAAACAACCTTAGAGAACTTCTTCTTCTTGGGTGCCTGTGATTCGATGTTTTTAATGGCCTTAAGATAGACATCGTTCAAATCATCCATAGGCTCATTATCAATGGGCAGAAGTGCAATGAGGCGCTTATATTCATCTTACAAATCATAATCATACAACATTTAAACAAAGTATTTATAAAAAATTCGGGCAGAGTCTCCTCTATGAATTAACAAAACCAAAAACTTAAATAACACCTAAAATATAAACCAATACTAAATATATTATATTTCTAATTCCAAAACAGCTAACCCAACATTTCTTCAACATACAACATCAATTAATGTAAAGAATGTTTCTAATATAATTATATTCCACTACAGCTAACCAACCAACAACATTGATTTAACATATTCTAAATAAAAAGTTAAAGAGTTAAACTTACACTAATAGCCTCAGCCTTCTCGTTGACCCAATGCAAACCATCTCTAGTTTGCACTTTATGAGTATAAAGAAATAACTTATAAGAAGAAGACGTCCTTTGGTGCTCTTGCTCTTGAAAATCAAATTTATAAATGATTAAACAATCTATATAAATATATATAAACTAAGATGTAATAAATTAAATAAATAAACGTAAAGAAATTAAAACTTATACCAAAATGCAAAACCACCTACTTGCAGAAACCAAACCACCGGTATGGATGACCTCAGTCGCACCTTCTTCTCACCCCCGAACGGCGATTCCTTTTCCCCCGAATGATGAGCTTGAAACTCATCGAACTTCCAGCAAGGTAATTATTTTCAAAATTAGACTTATCCACCCAGCTCGACATGTAATCATTTTTTTTTCTTATAGGTTTTCTTATGAGTAAAATGATGTCTTTGTATCTGGCCTTGGCCTTCTTCTCCCTCTCCCTATAGACTAAGGGAGTAATAGAAGGATCCCAAGACCATTATTTCTGAAACAAAAAAAAATTAATTACGTGATTGTATATAAAAAAACTTATTTATAGGAAGAAATTAAATTAAGTTAAATAAATAAATAACAAAGTAGTTATGCTTACTTGAAACTTTTGCCAATAGAACTCGATAGTTTACTTATCCAGATACCTCTATGCCCATCCATTAGGATCTTGATAAGCCTCAAAGGACCTACGGATGGAGGTGGCTATTTTGTCGCCACCGTCAGTGGCAAACCTTCAAAAATCAACAATTATTAGTAATTGATTGACTTAAACTATCAAACCCTCAACCTAAAAAAAATAAATAATAAAATGCACCCAGAATTATCAGGCAGCCAGGGGAGTGGTGGTGGTGGGTGCTTCATCGCAGTGGAAGGTTCTTGGTTTGGTTGCAGCAACCCCTGTGGAGTGGGAGAAGTGTCTGGTGTCCTAGACATACGTCGCTAAGCACACAACGTAACTGGAGAGGGAGTGACCTCCTTCCTAATAAAATAACCTCTTCAAACTCGGAGTAGGTTGAGAATGAGTTTGAGGTAGAGGTTCCCAGAGTTCGTTAAGAATAAGTTTTAGATAAAGGTGGATGTCTAAAAGATGTAGGTTGAGATTGAGGTTGAGGTTGAAGTTGATGTTGATGTTGAGGACGAATAGTTAGATTGATGTTGAGGTTGTTGTACGATTCAAGAGGACGCTCGATTCTCAGGTCAATGATTTGTCCTAGATGGTTTCTCATTCTACCCATAGCTTAAGAAAATGAAATTACTTATGTCATATGACTAAAGATAAATTAATTCACATACAAAAAAAATTAAAGAAAAAATAAACGTCACCCACCACCTCCAAAATAGTCCCTAAATACGTCCCGAATACCCTAAAACAGACCCCAAATCCGCCCCAAACACCTCCAAAACAACCCCCAAATTCGCCCCAAACACCCCCAAAATAGCCTCCAAATCCGCCCCAAAACAACCTCAAATCGCATTAAAAAATCTAAAACATAATCCAACAATAATGTATGTATTCAAAAATCAAAAAAAAAAATCAAAAAGAACAACATGTAAATGTTCAACAATAATTAACATAATCCAACAATATTTAACATTAAATCAAAACTTAAAAAATTAAACATGTAATTGTTCATATAGAGTATTATACGATGATTTAAAAAAAAAAAAAAAAAAAAAAAAAAAAAAAAAAAAAAAAAAACCAAAAAAAACCAAAAAAAACCTAAACAATATCGGAAAACAAAAAAAATCAAAAAAAAAAAGTTACATGAATCCATAACACTTATCATAATCATGTTCATATATTCATGTAATAAACTAATAATAATAAAAAAATTGACAAGAATCAAGAAACAAAACAATATTTACATGTTATCATAGTTTAATATAATCATGTTCATAATTATGTAATCATCATATTCATGTCTAAATCATGTTCATAAAAAAAACGAAATTAATAGTCAAAAAATTGAAAAAAAAGACTAATTTTTGTAGTCGAAGAGTAGTAGATGTACGAGTCGGCAAATTGTCGGAGTGTAATACCGACTATTATTTAGTCGGTATTCAGTCGGTAAATAGAAAAGGTGTTTTGCTTCCCAATGCTGCAGAATTGACGGTCAACATTTCAGACAAAATTTGAAGTCTGAAATTCCGACTGAATTTCTATTGTATTCTAGTCGGAAAACATTGGTAAATTTCGAACTTTAAAATTCCCAATATTTATCCTTAATTTTATTTGATTAATATGAAATTAAATATACTTAGACTTATTATTAATACTAACTGGAAATCTATAATTCAAAACTTATTATTCGTAGTAACTTAACAATTATAGTTGAATTAATATTAATAATTAGGAAAAATTATAAGAAATTACCTTATCCATAGGTGTATTTGCAAACACCTACCTTATGTATTTTATTTTTTGTAACAAACTACCAAATGTAATATATTTCACTGCAAATGACTACCATTTAACAGAAAACATTAGTGACCGTTAAGTTTGAGGGTTTGACCAATTTGAGAGGTTAAGTTGTCTGTGTGGCAAGATCTCATTAATTCTCGTATTTTTAAATAATTAAAAATTAAAACACATAAATTAACAAAATAAAAGATATTTTTTCAAAAATCCAATCGGAACAAGTACTTATTTTCAAAAGAGTTACCCCATAAAGATAATCGCAACACCCGTTTATTGAAAAGATATCATTATTATCAGTAAAAATGACATTAAAAATATTTTTCGGTTTACATGTTGGAAATAGGCGAATAAGTACTTGTTTGGACTGGATTTTTAAAAGAGTTATCCTATAACGATAATTGCGACGTCCATTTTTTGAAAAATCATCGTTATGATGGATAAAAATGATGCTAAATATCTTTTTTTGTTTACTTGTCAAGAAATAGGCGAATAAGTACTTGTTTCGACCTGATTTTCGAAAGAGTTATCCTATAAGGATAATCGCGACGTCCGTTTTTTAAAAAAATATTGTTATGATTGGTAAAAATCACGTCAAATATCTTTTTTTTTTAATTTATGTGTTTTAATTTTTAATTATTTAAAAATACATGGACCAATGAGATACTACCACATAGATAACTTAACCTCTCAAATTGGTCAAACCCTCAAACTTAACGGTCAATTTACGTTTTCTGTTAAGTGGTAGTCATTTGTAGAGAAATATATTACATTATGTAGTTTTGTGCAAAAAAATATATATAAGGTACTTTTTTTTCAAATAGACCTATAGATAATGTGATTTTTTATAATTTTTCCTAATAATTATAAAAATATTTAGCAAGTATTAAAATTGAAAACTGTTCAAAATTGAAATATAAATGTACTTAATTAATTTATCGACAAAATATTTATTGGGTTACATAATTATCATCGATATCATCATCGTCAGATAATAAAAGTTCGTCGGTGTTTTCATTTTCATCGACATTATCAATAGTTTCATCTAACACAAAGAAATCACCAGTTGGATCATGCAGCGGTGCAACTATTTCCTCTGAAACATCTTCATTTACCACAAAATCCAGTGATTTCTCTTCCAGTTGGAATTCACTTTCCTCAAATTGGTTCAATCTCACTTTGTAAACAGCTCGCCAATCTTTTATGTTTTGCTTTAAACTCGAATAAGGTAGATAATAAATTTGGAAAGCGTGACTAGCCAATACAAAAGGATCGTACTTTCTATACAACTAACCAATATGAACATCAACCAGCTTTTACGGTGGATGAATTCACGTACCATGACCATATCCGGTTTTAGTTTGATCATATCATTGACATTTAAAAAGTGTGACCCTTTTAATTGGAAGCGCCCAATATTGGACTCAATAATGTCCTCTAACTTTCCATAAAATAAAAGTCTATTTCATCAAGACTGTTATCAAATTTAACGCACATTCCGTTGTTTTTAATTAGTAGATTTCTTCTTAGATGAGTGGGATATAGTGTGAAATAAGTCATTCACGTAACAAACACCATAGTGACGTATGTTTTTTAATGGTCCCTCGACGACGTCTTTTAATATATCAACATTCTCCACATTATTAAGAAACTCTTCCCTTGCCTACACATTATCAAAAAATTAAAATTAGTATTTAATTTTATACAAATTCAAAATTATTGTACATAGAATGATTTATAAAATCAACGTGACAAAATGATTTAGGCACGAGACCAACGTGATATAATTAAGTCAAGATATTGTTAATCATCAACGAGTTCCGAAAAGGTTTCACAACAAACTCCATCTAGAACACCTCATATGAAAAAAGTATCAAAGAAGATAAATTGAACCTTATTAGATATGTTTCATTTGATGATGACTTTGGTTAAGTTTTTCGTTTCATTTTGGGTTTATACAATTTTTATTGGTGTTTATGTTTTAAAATCACACTTCAAACAAAGTTGTTGATACAATACCATATTAGTTATGAAATGAAAGATTTCCTAAGTTGTAAAAAGATTTAGGGTTATCAAGAATATGTAAAATATTTAAAAGAGCTGGCGTATAAGACAACACAACCTAAAGGTTTTGTGGATCCTAAGAGCTCTAGAAGGTGTGTAGGCTTTAGAAGTTTTTGTGAACTGAATCAAACATCCAAGAGTTGGAATTTTCGTCTTGAAGAGTTAAACAAATAGTTTTATTTCTTCTAAAATTTATAAGAGCCTTGTGTATACAGAAACATTTGTGTGAGTTTGTTTATTTTTATTAGTATTGTATGTAGATGCATAGATACTGATTTTTGGTGACAATGATCGATGTTCAGGTTTGTAAAGGGTTGACTAATTAGTTGTTCTTCTATTAAAGATCTTGGGGAGGTTCCATACGTTTTGTGTATCTGAATATACACAGATAGATTGAGAAGGATGATTGAACTTTGTGAAAGAGTTTATGTTGATAATATCTTTTATAAGTTAAATATATGGATAACTTTAAGAAAGGGTTTTTATTCCATATCTCATGACATCTCTCTTAGCAAGAAACAATGTCAAATGGCATATGTTGAGCTTAAATTGATGTTTAGGATTTCGTGTGCTTTAACATTGAATCCATTATTTATGGTATATACTTGACTAGAATTCTCGTATGATTTGAGTATGACGAGAATAAACTAGTCGCGCTCTTATATTGACCATTGAGCGATGATTAAGAACACCTTGTAGTAAGTTAATAGGACTAAAGATAAGTTCTTGGTTCAAAAGATATGTTTGAATAAGAGTATAATAAAGAGTTACACATATGCTAGCTTATAAACAGATAAAAGAAGATTTCAATCATTATCAAGTTTCCACCTTTATTTTGAATGGGATACTATTAGTTTGATAGAGTCCTAAACATAGCACTATAGAAATATCTACATTTGAAGTAAGTTAACTTGAAAGTATGTACACTTCTATTGGATGATAATATTTATTAACTAAACCATAGTCTAAAATACTTTTGATATGTACTCTTGAATTAAGTTATTTAATCTTGTTTGGAACTAATAAAATGTCTAAAGTATATTATAACATTCGGTAGGTTTGTAATATACATGATTTAAAAAATGAAACCTAATAAGCTATAAGTGAACCAAAGTGATTTGATATATGTTTGTCCCTAGGCTGAATTATTACGTTGGAATAAATGATTCTTTGTCGACTAGTTGTAAGTGGAATGATAGTGCAGTATCATAGGTTATAGAGATATAAAGATGTCTTGTTATTTACATGGGTTTGTACAAAGATACATATTGGACAAACCTACTTCATATTCTTCAAAATTGTTTGGAGAATTTCACTTTTATATTTAGTGCATTCTTTTGAAATGAGTATGAAACTATTCTCATGTAATGATTAGTATTCTCTTCACATTATCAAATGTCATGTCGTAAAAAGAAGCTATAAAGGAAATGCTCAGACTTCCTAAAGGTAAAGTGGGAGCTTTGTTATTAATAAGAATTGGTGTCTCTTACCTCTTGAAGAGTTAAAAAAAACTAAAAATGCATGGTTGTGTTCCAATAGATTAAAATATTAATCATTTGTTTAGAAAGTTTAAACTCATATTACATTAGTATAGATGACGTGAGTTGTCATTATGCTATCAAATTTGAAATTAAGTGTCTTAAGAAATTTAAGGTTACACACATGTTCAAGAACAAGTGGGAGAATGAAGGAAATGAGTGTCGTTTGGTCAAGCGTAATTACTATCTATAAATGGGATGTTATAGAGATAAAATACATTCGATTATTTTAGGTGATCATGGTGTTTTGCTAGAAACTAACTATAATCTGAACACTAATAAGATTTGTTTACTACTAATATAATTGGATCCTATGAGGTCACGCATATGAGCAATCAATAAGATAATATACTCCATGAACATTGGATGCTCATGGGACACTTAAGTACGAGGAGTTCTTTGCATATATTGATAGTGTGTTTGATTACGAATTAAACGACACATATAAACACCATTAGTATTTGTAACCTCCTTTTGTGGAGTTGAAAGGGTAATGAAAGTGTATAAATAGTGCGCTTGTTCATCTCATTTCAAACACACTTTTCAACATTTTAATATTCTCTACACATACGCTACCTAAAATGTAATGAGAAAAGGTGTTTTTTTATTCTGCACTAGTATGTGTGGTATTTCATACTATTTTTGTAAGCTAACATTAAAAGGAATACTATTGAGGCTCTCAATATCTTTATATATAGAAAATCAATCGTTTATACCCAAAGTGAAACAAATATGGTACTCAAGAAGAATACTTCCTCCGGTATAAAATACTCGCACTCAATTGTGACATATTATTTGGGAAAATGTCAATATAAAAGAATAACTACTTCCAAAAGTTTTAGTTTGCTTAATTTATTATAATTTCCAATATAAAAATTACACTAATTTTTTTGATTCATATTATTGATTTGGTTTTCGATATTTCTAGTGAAGCACGACAATAGCATATGTTGGCGCTAAGGCAATAGGAGTTACTTGAACCACAAATACCGATGCATGATAAAAAAATCACAATTAACAAAACTTGCAAAAACAATTTATCAAACCTTAAGCTTGTAGAACAATGGTGACCTACACTTATTAAACATCCTTAATCATTAGCTTTTCGCACTTAACCATTCTAATGAGAATTTTCAACATAATTTAACAAGAAAAATTATATCTCAATTTGTATAGTATATATTGTTTTTATTCTACCTTAATCATCCTTTTTTTCTATGTAAAATTCATTATCATATATTTTAATGCCACATTTCATTTTATTTAAAGTCTTTAACTTTGTTACACATTATCACATGTATATTCACTAGGAATATTTAACTTCACTAGGAATATTTAACAATTAGTTGTTCACGATTAATTTTTGCCCGATTCACTTTGCATATTTAAATAATTAATAACATTGATTATTTTAATTAGCTTTTAAGCTAATTATTATGTGTGTTAGGTGTTAATTTAAATGTTTGGTAAAATTAGTTATGGAGATGACTATTAGTATAGGAAAATGAACCAATAAGCCAAAAGATACGAAGGTGTTTGGTAAATGGCTGATAGCTGGTAACTGATAGTCGATTATAATGGCTGATTTGACCAGCTGATTTAATTAATTGGTTTGACTAGCTGATTTTGAACCCGCTGCTATAAGCAACTTGTTCAAAAACAGCTTATTCGTATCAACAAGCTATTTCAACCAGCTAATTCACCGAACACTAACTTTAGCTGGTTTAACCATCCAACCCTTTATTTATATCAAAATAAGATAAAATTGCTCAATAAGCTAATTTGTCAAACACCAATAGACAAAACTGCTAGAATTTGTTTATGTTGACATTAAACATATTTACCAAGTAAATCTTTTGGTTGTTTAACCAACAACCATACTTACCAAATTAAACAATATCTAAACATTGTGCTTTTTCATAAAAATATATACTTCATATTGAACAATAATAGTATATTAGTTGTAATTTTAAATTGAAAGAAAAGGTGATAATTATACATTAATGAATCATTTGGTAGTTGGTATTAAATGGTGGGAATAAGTATAGTAATGGAATGCTAGTGTGATTTTGATTGAAATATCTCAACAAGTTATGTTTGTTTTTCTTCAAGAATCTCATTTTCTTTATAAAATTAAATACAACGCATTACTATTCAAAAATGTAATATCAGTGGTTAATGGAAAATTATAAACTAAAACACTTTTTTATAATCAAAGTTTAATTTTATTACCATGCACATGACAAGGTGCATATAATAAAATTTTACACTACAAATTATCCTTATTATCACTATTTAGTACCAATAATCAAACGAATCATAAATACTTAATTATTTAAATATTTTTGCAAATTACAATAATAAATTTTTTGACCCGAAATAATAGAAAAACTACTAAAATACGTACCAGAAGAGAAAAAAACTAGGAGAACTAGCATCAAATAAGTACATGATGCGTTTTTATCCATTTTTTATATAAAATGTTAGAGTTTTGTCTAAAGGAAATGAAGTTAAGAGTTTATGAAAGAATGATAGAATTATAGAAGAGAGAATAGAATTATTTATTAACTATCAACGTCGATTATATATTTATTTATATAATTATGTAATTAAGCAAATTGGTCTACATAGATCTTACATAGTTATTGATTGCCTATTATCTTAAAAATTTATTTAATTAATTATATTTTTTTTAGATTTAGTGCTTTGAGTCATTATTAATAAGTTTTGAATATGTAATGATCACTACGATTTCCAACAAGACCATCAATTAGCAAGGATAAAGCAGGCTACTGTCCAGGATTTAAATTTTTTAGGGCCCAAAAATTTTTTTTTTATGTATATAAGTTATATTAATTTGAATTAAGTTTATATATAACTTACATTTTTTTGCTAAATAATATGAGTTCTTAATGCTTTTTGTATAAAGTAGTTTAAATATTAACAATAAAAAAGAAAAAGTGTATTATATTAGTCGTTATGTCTTAAGTTTTTAGGACCCATATTTATCTTTTGCAAGCCAAAAATAAACGACCCTCATTTCCAAATCTCTTTATTATGTTCTAAATGATTAACCAAATCAAAAAATATCTTGAATAATAATTTATTGTGGAATTCTTAAAT
The DNA here is from genome assembly GCF_026212465.1 of Amaranthus tricolor. NCBI lineage: Eukaryota > Viridiplantae > Streptophyta > Magnoliopsida > Caryophyllales > Amaranthaceae > Amaranthus > Amaranthus tricolor. The sequence continues at coordinate 5,036,051 of NC_080052.1, read as the reverse complement.
TTCCAACTTTACAAGACTTATTTCATGTTTGTATAGATTGCCCATCCCTTTCAACTTCTTAAGCATGTGTGGTGATCATCCTCAATTTCTTGAAGTTGTCAGGTCTGTGTGGAATAAACACCATAAATCTACTCGTAAGGATATTCGGGCTAAGAGTTTCTTAGATGATCCCAATACTCAAATATGATCATGGAATACCTTTAATTGGTCGCCTCAAGGTTGGTTCTCACAATAAGGATTTCAAATACCATCCTATGTGTAAAAAGCTCAAGCGTCAGTCATTGTTCTTTGCTGTTGACCTATTATTGTTTTGCAATGAAGAAGACCCTTTGTCTGTTCAGATCTTAAGGGTTAGTTTGGATCGGTTATGCTCCCATTCAGGTTTATCTATCAACACTGAGAAATCATTGCTGTATCGTGCTAAGATTAAGAACTAAGGAGAGATTAAGTGGGATGGGTTATAACCTGGATGATCCAGTTGCTCTGTGCCAAGATTCAAATGCTATAGATTATCACACCAACAGTTGGCTTTTTTAAGTAATAATGGGCCGGTCCATTTGAGACGCGTCTTTTATACAGGCTGTCTCAAGTAAGAATTTGTAATGATAATATTGTAGTACACAAACATAGAAATTCAAAACCTACTGAAATGTAAGCCTCAAAGAGGTTCAACAATGAAAAACAATATGAGAATCAAATGCAAAATAAATACAAGTGTTTATTGAGGTATTTTGGATACCTTCCCCTCAAATGTAGTTTATTATATTGAATTCAATAATTACAAGTATAATAAACCTTCTCTTATCTTGAGAACAAATCTCTCAAGATCACAAATGCTAATTCTATGAAGAACACTCTCAAATTTCAACAAAAAATAGCTCACTTTCAATATGTGTTTTTGTGGTGCTTTTGTTCTATGAATGAGTATCCTATTTATGGTGAGAAATACTACATTTTAGAACCCCCTCTTAATCACCATAAACACACATATCACCTTCCGCTCGTTTGAGCACCCTCCACGCTCGTTCAAGCGGCCTATTCCCTGGAGCTACTGTCTCTTGATCCTTTTCTTGCTCGAACGAGCACCTTTGTCCAGCAGCCTACTGTCTTCAATTCTCACGTTGACTCGTACAAGGCATGAGTCCCACCCTTAGTGAAGCATCAAACACCCACGTTTATCACCTCATCGATCGTTCCAAACCTTAATCCAGTCACGTTCAACACATTTTCACCATCCTCTTCCAATGTACATGATAAAGCTATGTTCAATTAAGTGTTCAAAGTTAGCGTTATTGTTATGAATATTGGCACTTGCTTAAACACCTACTATTGCACATGAATACATTTAAACAATGCTGTATTACTAAGAAAAAACAATACTTTATTCAAACTTTGTTGTTATTATAACTACATAGAGTATTTTTCCTATACCCCAGCTAGAGGCTCAAGACAGAGATTAACTTGAAAACGTTGTAAAGAAAACTGAAAAATTAGTAATTATCAATGAATAAATGACTAACTATGAATATTTATGTAGCAAAACTTGCAAAACCTACACTACAAAAATCAGTTCTCTTGTTCATTTGGTAATATGAGAGGCTGATCATCAATCCAATCTCCGTAAATGCGATTGATTTTTTTATTTAATTTCCATTTTAAAACACCATTCTTTGGCTGAACTGATTGAGTGGACGCGACTCCAGCATAAGCTTTCGACGGAATTGGATCAATATCCGTAGAGGAGACAGATTTCGAAGGAACATAATGTATCTTCAATTCATCAGTCTCAGTAGGACGACCTCCAGGCACCAATAAATCTGAGAAAGAATAACAACTGATCGATGAGATTCAACAAACCAGAGGACAAACTCCAAATAAATAATCTGAGCAAAATTGGTATTTGGAGTTGGGAATTCCGATATGTAGTTTCACAATGGGGATGGCAAAATAGGCAGATGGGTGCAGTATGCCTTTCTCGGTGCAATAATCTATTTCAAATAATGCACAACTACTTTAGCATAGAATCAATGGATAAAGAAATACAAGTCTTATTGAAAGCCACTTGATAAAGGAAACGGTTGGATTCACTGGTGCAAACAAAAATTAAAAACCAACAATACACATACTGTTTATCCTTAAATTATGGTTGCAACTGTATTTATTTACTTATTTTTGCAATTTCAAGCTACTACTAATCTTTACTTTTATCACTTTCAAAATGTATACATGATCAAAAATTAAAAACCAACAATAAAACATTTAACACAATTGATTCAAAGTTAGTTATGAATGTACCTGCTTGGCCATGAGCATAATGGCAAGTATCACCAAAAGGACAGTGCCCTGTAACCTCAAACTTAGTACAAAGCTTTGTTTTCCAATGAACCGGCCTCGAGTTCCCTCTCATTGCATCACCATTAGCATTCGCATATTGATCATGAGTCCGGGCCTGCACCATATGAGGTGGGATGGTACCAATGCTGATTGAAGAACACTCCCTACGATCGTCTTGGAATCGAGTTGAATTCTCCTTACACTTGGGAGGCTCTACGTGTGAGAAATTACATCTTGCTCCATATGGGCATTCTTCCCCATTGTAAAACTTCCTACAAAGTTTCATCCTATTAATGATCTTATCATCATCCTCCCAATTATTCATTCTATCCTCCATTCTACTCCCGATCAATTCTTGCCAATTAGGAGGAGGCTTTCTCAAATCTTCCTCTCCATGAGCAAAATTGCAATTTTCACCATTCTTACATTGACCCATTTTAAACTTTATGCATAATCTAGTTTTAAAAAACATTTTCCCATTTGGTTGATTGACAGGGGGATTAGTTTGATGGGTTCTATGATTTTCATTTGTGAATTGGCTATCAGAAGAAATCTTACGCCTTTTCATGGGTGGAGATTCATGATCAAATAGTGAATTAACATCGGGTTGTTCGTGAGGAAATTGAGGCCAAACAGCCATAGGATCTATACCGTTGGGAAAAGGTGCAAATGATGCCAAGTAATCACAGAAACTCATTTTGATTCTTCAATATCAATAGAACTCAGATGAAGAATTGGATCAAACAACAAAACCTGATTCAAATTAAACAAAAGATTGAGACTTTTGATATACCCATAAGCCAAAAAAAATTTAAAAAAAAAAAAACCCTCTTATTTGAAATTGAACAGAAATGAAATGGAAAATAAAAAATCAAACGAAGGAAGCCCCTGAATCTAAGAAAACGTCGGAAAAAAACAAAATAATCAAAGAATTTAAACAAATAAATGAGAAAAAACGAAGTATATAATTCAATTGATTATATGTGTATATGTTTATTTTTAAAAAAAATATGGTGGGTGATTTATATTAATATGATGAAGAATATAGATAGCAGAGGAGAAAAAATGGATGTAAATTTTGCTTACACTAGAATTTGATATTTGATTAACAGAAATTGAAGATGGAGATTGGAGAACAACGTGAAAACTTTAAAAGCAAAAACACTGAAGAAAACCTAAAACCCTAAACGGTTAATAAATAGATGTTTGAATTAGTTTTGATTTTCCTTAATTATCGGTAATTATGTTGATCCAGCCCGTGTATTCGGTTATTTCTCCTTTTTTTCTTGGTATTAATTGGCTTTTTTTGTCCCAATTTTCCCAACTATTCTCCTTTTTTTTTTTTAATAATTTCTCCTATAGTTTAGATAAATAAGCTTTTTTAAGTATAAAAAATAAAAAAAATAAAAAAAATAAAATAATAAAAAAGAATTGGCTTATATGTCCAAATTTTCCGAACTATTCTCCTATAGTTTTTTTTTCATAATTTCTCCTATAGTTTAGATAAATAAGCTTTTTTTTTTAGTAAAAAAAAAAAGTTAAAGTAAATTTAATTATTTCATTAAAATTTTTTTTTCTTAAATTAGCTTAATAACTCTTTCCATTTATTTTAATGAAGTATAACCGATTTTATGAGTATAACCCTCGATTATCAATTTAATTTGGCTAGGTAAATCTATAGTTCTTTTAACGTAAATATATCTTTTATCAAATTATTCGCTAAGTCTAACCTTCGATTATCAATTTAATTTGACTAAGTAAAATTTATAATTCATTCTTACTTAAATCTAGGAAAAAAATATATCTTTTCAAAATAATATTAATTTAACTGATTTTTTAGATATATCTTTTATCAAATTATTTGATGACTTCCAAACCTAATAATAAGGTATATTTAAGGCATTTTTAAACTAACAATTGTTTCAATAATAAGATGTATTTTAGGACATATTCGAGAAGAAAGCGATCACTCGTCGCTAAAGCGCTAACTCGGTTTTCACGAGCGACGAGTCGGCTTTTCTTCTACCCAAACTTTACTTTTCATAAACTGAATGATATGCCTAAGTAGAGTTTAAAAAGAAAATAATTTCTACTTTACTGCTTACTTAAAAATATTTTCCAAAATAGTGTTCATGTATGTAAGATATATTACTAAGCTATTTTACTTTTAATTTGAAGCCTTTAAACCTTATTACGAACCAAAAAATTATAGGTCTAAGTAGAAATAGAAAAGAAGACAATATATTCGTGCAAACTGAAATTTATTTTCTAAAATTTATTTTCTAGGAAAGCAAATTGACCAATTCATCTTAATTCAATTTGGAGCTAGGCTTCAAAATGAGACCGACAAAATAATTGTGTACATTTCATATCACATGTGCAAGATAGATTCAATTAGAATACAATAATAAAATGTTAAATCGCAACAAAGAATTAAAAATTAGGTTTTTTTCCTTAGATATAACTAATAATATCATTTAATCAAATGGGTTGGATGAATATAGAAAGAAAAATTTAGGATTATATGGTTAATATATTCAGGGTTGGGAGAATTTAGAAAAAAAATTATTTAATTAAATGGGTTATATAACTAAAATAATTATAGGAATATTTTTTTTAGAGATTGAAGAATGTTTGATTCTAAATAATTTTTTTTTAAAAAAATCGAAATTCCCCCAACCCCATTTCATTAAACAATATTTTTAGTTATATTTAAAAAAAAAAAGATGATTTTTAATTTTTTGTGCGATTTTGCATTATATTATTGTATTATAATTGATTCTATCTAACATATGGAATGCGAAGTGCAAATGAACTCTTTTGTCGGTCTAATTTTTATGTTTGAAATGTCAAAAAAAACATTCTATTTTAAAATTATATATTTATTTAAATTATCAAATGTTGTTTGAATTAGGTTAAAATTAAAACCAAATAAACTAGTTTGAATTGACTCAAAAATAAGCTCAATTCATTCAAAAATTGTTAGTTTATTTTATTTAATTGAAATTAATGTAACTAACAAAATGTTTTTAGTTAAAATTAAAAGCTAAAATAGATTAAATATTTTAGTAATTAAGTTATAGTGTTAATCAAAGTAATTATATTATTAAAAGATATAGTATTTATATACTTTTCTTAAACAAAATAGTTTTTTTTTCTTACAATATTCTTTAAAAATTTTATTTATATATGACTCTATACTAGACTTCTTAACTAATATATGTATAATGTCAAAGGTTCATAAGGTAAAGCTCTAATTCTTGTATGAGATGGTGTTACCAAGAAACGTATCTTATATATGTTTAAATAGCCTAACTAATACATATTATTAGTATATAGGTTTCTTGTTTTGAGCTCTCACGAGTTACTATTTATTTTTAATCTATCATTAAATCACTATTAACAAAAACAATGTAAGGATCAACATTGAACACGTGACAAATAGCCATAATATATTATTCCTGCCGAGTCTTCCACCCCCTTATGGCCTTATTAATATATAATCTTTCGTCGAAGATTAATTGTAGTATTATATATTGAGCATATGTAAGAATTAGATATCAAACGACTACAATGATTCAATTGCTATAATTGGATCCAATGAACACTCCTAGTATTCCGCACAAGGCAAGGTACGAGTGGAGGATATTCTTTTTCTTGAAAGATGCGGACAAATCATACCCGTTCCCCCAAGGAGCAAAGAGAGATGCGCGCATTCAAGGAACCCCCAATTGATACCTGCGCCCAATAAGGATCAAACTCCAAACCTTCTACTCCACATGTAAATCCAATTTAAATGCTAATATAAAATGTCAATCACTAATGTTCGATTATCATTGAACTTTATTGCTATTTTGCTTTAAAAATGTAATTTGCTTTAGAATAATCATTGTGCAAAGTATAAGAATTTAGCTATCAAATGGCTATACGATTCATTTTTTTATAATTAGACCTACAATTTATGCAAATTAAATTACTCGTCAATCACTTATTACATCACTTATTATAGTTAACTAATATATAACCCCGTCTAATACACAATCTTTTTAAGTACTAGTTGTGGGGCCACATGCGTACACTATCGAATTTCAAATTATATTACAACCATCCTTATAAACAATGTAGCCTTAATTCAAGAAACAGCTTTGAAAAAATCCGCAGCAGATGAAGCAATATAAACAAAGTTGAACTGATACTAACCTCGTGTGTGCATCCAAACTGTATTTTGTCTCACAACTCAACTGAAAGCAGAGCAATTATTTGCAAACACTGAACTTTGAACTTTCATTATACCAACTCGAAAACATTCTAAATATTGAACTTTCTTAATAATAAACAGCTTCATGTGTTCAAAATTAATACAATATATAAAACCTAACTTCAAAGCTATAATGCCTCATACATGCTTGAGAGCAAAATTAAGCAGGCCTGACCAAGTGAATCCTCAATCTATCCACTCTATCAAACCAAGAAAAAAATAAAAATTATAGATCAAAACTGAAATAAGATGCAGGTTAAAATCATATTTCAGTGATGAATCTCTTGCTTTACGTCATAAATGGTAAGGTCGTATTATTTTGGAAATCTAATTTAATTCTGTGATTACTATTTTGCAAAATACTCTTAGTTCTAAATATCATTCGAGTCTGGGCAGAGTAGTTTAGGTGGGATTAGCATGTGTTGAACTCGCAAAAGAACAACTTCTTAGAGAACTTTGTACCAAAATCACGAAAACTTCTAAACTTTCAAAAGGAATTGGGCAGAAACATTTATCACTATGTAAGTAGTGATTCAAACAACAGCTTAATTTACTTGTCTAGTGTTTCCAAGGTCATACAGGGTAAAAGAGTAACTAAAGCAGCTAATAAACTCACTAAAAATAACCTCATTAGATTAAAATCCAATCCAAAATAACGTAAACAAACACAGAACACATCGAAACATCAAGCATATTCACCCAATACAACATCATACTAATTCATTAAACAACTCGAATATGATATATTGACAATAAACTTGACCCAAATAGGTCTTAGTAGATAACTCATGTTCGTTAAATAAGATGAATCACCAAAATTTTAATCCGAAATGTCTTGAATTTTGTTAGAACATGAAATAAACTGTCTAGTATACTGAATTAGGGTTAGTTTACAGTTACAGTTACATAGTAGTTTATCAGTTACATAGTAATCGGTGGTTATTTAGCAGTTATTTGATAGTGCTTATATGCAGTTATGGATTGCCTTGTATAAATAAGGAACTTATGATTGAATGAAAGTAAGTTTTCCAGAAAATAAAATCCCAAAACTAGATGTTAAACCAGATAAACATGGTATCAGAGCCGATGGTTCGATCAAAAAATTTAAAAATGGTAGGTTCGAAAAGAATGGCGTTCCTACCCTAATTGATTTCTCCCACATGCGAACTTGACGGGGGTTTGCATGTGAGGGGGGGTGTTGGGATGAGTTATCCCACATCGATAAATTGAAAATGGTGTGCACACTTTATAAGCTATTAGAGACCTTCTTCCCATTGCCAGATGCTAAAAAAAGGGGAGAACGAAAGCCGGCCCGATTCACAGATCAAATTCGAACCGGAAAAGCAGCCATAGGGTGGAGCACAGAAGATCCAGAGTCCATGGAAGACGGGGAGAAACAAGGAGAAGCCATGCATGTTAAGAAAGAGAAGCAGATCAAGGATGAAGGTAACAGAAGGGAGGAAGAAGAAGGAGGCGCCCTTACCTTAGGGTTCAGGGAAGGAAATGAGGAAAAAGGAGGAGCCCATCCGGTTTTTAAAGGGGATGAGTCACGTGACTCACCTACCCTTCTCAAAAACCCTTCACCTCCTTTAAATACCCTTTCCTCTTCGTTAAATTCATCGTCTAATATTAAAGCTTTTAAAGGAGGTTGGATCTTTGATTGTGGTGCCACTGATTCAATGTCATATGACCCGAGCGATTTTTTAACAAGTGACAAACCTATGAAAAACATTATTAAAACGGGTCTTGTTCGTGAGTCAGAGGAAGGACAGCTATGGACGTGGCATCGACGTTTGGGACATCCATCAGTAGGGTATCTAGAAAAACTTTTTCCTAATTTTGTAGGGTTGAAATCTGAGTTTAAGTGTGAAACGTGTATTCTTGCAAAAAGCCATAAACACTCATACTCTCATAGTTTGAATAAATCCGATATGCCTTTCATGTTGATTCATTCTGATGTGTGGGGCCCAGCTCCCGTAGTAGGTTTACATGGTTTTTCATACTTTGTTACATTCATTGATGATTGCACCCGAATGAGTTGGATTTACTTCCTTAAACAGAAATCTAAAGTGTTTCATGTGTTTGTTGAATTTTATAATATGATCTGTACTCAATTCCAAACCCAACCTCGCATGTTTCGAACTGATAACGGGAAAAAATACATTAATTCTAACATGCAACAATTCTTTAAACAAAAGGGACTTATACATCAGACCTCTTGCCCTAATACACCCCAACAAAATGGAGTGGCAGAACGGAAAAATCGCACACTCCTTGAGATGACCCGTGCTATGATGCTTGACTCCCATGCTCCTACTAACCTTTGGCCTGAAGCTGTCGCCACCGCCAATTACCTTACCAATAGACTTCCTACAAAGAGTCTGCAATACCATACACCCTTAGCCACACTCCAAATACACCACTCTGTACCTTCCTCACACACCCTACATCCTCGCATATTTGGATGCATAGTTTTTGTTCATTGTCCGGCTCGGGTACGAAACAAATTTGAACCAAGAGCGATCAAATGTGTTCTTATTGGATATGGTAGGAATCAGAAAGGTTACCGATGTTATGACCCTCTAACTAGGAAAATCTACACCACCATGGATTGCGAATTCGTTGAGCATGAATACTACTACCACCAACTTCGATGTCAGGGGGAGAAGAAAAATGACGATCTCAGATGGTTAGTCACTCCGTGGCTGTCCAGCCTAGACCAAAAAGATCAAGTAGACAATGCTACAGAGTCACCTCACCAAGATATTTTCTCCACTCCTCTACCACCCTCAATCCTGGCTGGTCATCAGGTGAGTCATGCAAATCTTGATAGTAATGATAGTAATGCTCCAGAAGGTACTAATAATGAGAATGTGATTGTTGACACCTTAAACAATGAGAATGTGGCTGTTGATAGTGTGAATGAGGAAATTGTTGCAGATACAATTGAAACAGGGAATCATGATGATCAGGATGTTGAAAGTGAGTCATATGTTTTACCCCCTCGTTCCACTCGAGGAGTTCCTCCGAGGAGATATGATCCAGAGTATGAATCGAAACGTTTGAGATATCCCGTAGAGAAGACTGACACAGGAGGATTATCACGGAGTGCCTTAGCATTCAAGACAGTCCTAGATACAACTAAAAGCCCAACCACGGTCGAAGAAGCTCTAAGTTCTGCTCATTGGAGAAAAGCCATGGAGGAAGAAATCAAAGCTCTCAAAAAGAATGGCACATGGGAAAAGTGCACCTTACCAAGTAGAAAGAAAATTGTCGGGTGCAAATGGGTATTCACAGTCAAGTACAATTCAGACGGCACAATTGAAAGATACAAAGTCCGACTCGTGGCAAAAGGGTACACACAGACGTATGGAGTTGATTACTCAGAAACTTTCTCTCCAGTTGCTAAGCTCGACACAATTCGAGTTCTCTTCAGCATTGCAGCAAATCTAGACTGGCCTCTTCATCAATTTGACGTTAAAAATGCGTTCCTACATGGAGAACTACAAGAGGAAGTGTACATGGAAGCTCCATTTGGGTTTACATCAGGGTTCTCAGAAAACGAGGGGTGCAGGTTGAGAAAAGCATTGTATGGGTTGAAACAGTCACCTAGAGCATGGTTTGGAAGATTCACCTCTGCGATGAAGAGATTTGGTTACCGTCAAAGCAACTCAGATCACACCTTGTTTCTCAGGCGCAGAGGAGGGAAAATTACATGCCTAATAATATATGTTGATGACATGATCATTACAGGGAATGACAAAGAAGAAATAATCAATCTAAAGGAGAAATTGTTCCAAGAATTCGAGATGAAAGATCTTGGCAGACTGAAATACTTTTTAGGGATTGAAGTCCTCAGATCAAACAAGGGAATCTTCATATCTCAGAGGAAGTATGTTCTAGACCTGTTTGCTGAAACAGGCATGCTGGACTGCAAGCCAATCGAGACACTAATTATGATGAACCATGGACTTCAGATGATTGAAGGAGGGAAACTGGCTGATCGAATGCAGTATCAACGCATGGTTGGGAAGTTAATCTATCTAGCTCACACTAGGCCTGATATTGCATATGCAGTAGGAGTAGCTAACCGGTTTATGCACAAACCGCAGGTTTAGCACATGGATGCAGTCTACAGGATTCTCAGGTACCTCAAAGGATGCCCTGGAAAGGGAATCTTATATCAGAAGAATGGACACCTTGATCTTGTGGCATATACAGACGCTGACTGGGCAGGAGACAGAGACGACAGGAAGTCAACATCGGGCTACTTTACTTTATTAGGAGGAAATCTAGTTACGTGGAGGAGCAAGAAACAAAAGGTGGTGGCCATGTCCAGTGCGGAAGCTGAATTCAGAGGTGTAGCCAAGGGAATTGCAGAAGTTCTGTGGCTAAGAAAGTTACTAACTGAACTGGAATTCACCCCTACGAGGAGTTGTGAGCTATACTGTGATAATCAAGCGGCAATCAACATTTCAGAAAATCCAGTTCAACACGATCGCACAAAACATGTAGAAGTTGATAGACATTTTATAAAAGAAAAACTAGAAGCACAAGTAATCAAACTTCCACATGTCAAGTCAAAGGATCAACTAGCGGATATTCTCACAAAGGCAGTTGGATCTCAGTTCTTTGAAGAAGTTTTGTGCAAGTTGGGTGTTGGTGACCCTACTACCCCAACTTGAGGGGGAGTGTTAGAACATGAAATAAACTGTCTAGTATACTGAATTAGGGTTAGTTTACAGTTACATAACAGTTACATAGTAGTTTATCAGTTACATAGTAATCGGTGGTTATTTAGTAGTTATTTGATAGTGGTTATATGCAGTTATGGATTGCCTTGTATAAATAAGGAACTTATGATTGAATGAAAGTAAGTTTTCCAGAAAATAAAATCCCAAAACTAGATGTTAAACCAGATAAACAAATTTCATATAATAAAATTTTCTAAAAAGTTTATATCACTAAAATACACTTAGATGAATCACACAAGATAAATATGTCAAATAAGATCAATTAATGAACATTAGTTACTACTAACATTATTACAGTCTAAATAAATTTAACTGACTTTATAGAATGTCATTATTACAACTAGAGCTGTTCAAAAGTGAGCCAACTCGAAAATCCGAACCGAAACTGAAAGTAAACCGACCCGAAAATGTGTTCCTTTTTTTGGTTTATCGAACCGACAGTACCCGAACCGGTTGACAACCGAAAATGGAAAAGCTGAACCCAAGCTGTAATCGATTTTTGTAACCGACACATAACTGTAAACCGAGATTACCCGAACCTAATAATGACCGACCCGAGTCATATCCGACCCGAATCATTCTCGAAACCGAATTCTATCCGACTAAAACCGACTTAACCCAAAAGAAATTTAGATCGAACTGCTGTAAACCTAAACTAATTTTTAACATAGAAGTATGATAGACTCATATTCAATCATCTTATTTGCTAAGCTAATAAAGTGTTAGATATTTTAATAAATTAAATTTTATAAATACATGGTTTCCTATATTTAGAGTTAATATCAATTGTCAATGTTTATTTAACTACTTTTAATCGAATTACATGAATATTGATAGAACTTTATAATTTTAATTTCCGGTCAAACAAGTAAGAGTAACAAAATAATAATGATTACTAATTAATTTGCGTTTTAACTATTTTGCTTTAAATAAAGGGAATCTTGTCATCAATTAAAAATTGACTAACAACTTAATTTGATATTGATTCGATCGATAGTAATTAGTAATACGTAGCTGAATTTTTCTTTAAAAAAAAAAACTCGAACCCGATCTGTACCCGACAAAACCGAACCAATTAGTAATCGATGACAAACCGAGACCGATTGACACTCGACACGAACTTCAACCAACACCGAACTGATGCTAACCCGATAGCTTGAATAATCGATCTCCAACCGAACCGTGACTAACCGACTCGACCCGAGTGTGACCCGTTGTAACACATAGCCGAAAAGTAACCGATCCAAAATGCAACCAAACCGAATGACACCCGTTCGGAACCGACCCGATCACCCGAATAAACACCTCTAATTACAACGCATTATTATAAATAAAATTAAGGGTAATCTAGAACCATCTTAAAAGGCCGACTTTTCCCGAATACCCTCCCGTTGCCGACATAAAGTGGTAATTCATGGATTCATTGAACTAACCCTCTATTTCTCACTCTAAAATCCCCTAAACAAACTCTCTCCCCCTTATTTTCATATGAGAAAACAAAGTTTATCCACCCTAACTCTCCTTTTCTTCCTTCATTTAAGATCAACATGTATCTTCATACTACTATTTCGATTATTAGTTTTAATAGAAACACATGTTTTTGTATTTTCCAAATCAAACAATCAACTCTAGTTGAATTGACATTATCTCAAAAATCATTTCAAAATTATCTCAAATTTAAGATGATAATATATTTAAGAATTAATTGTGAATTATAACCTTCAAATTTAAGACTTTTGCGAATTATAGCCTTAATTTTATTAGTTTTTTTGGCGAATTACAACCTCAAAAGTATCAAAGTATACCGTATTCAAGCCAAGTGACTATTGACCAACCCATATGACCTTTGACCAGCCTAAATGACCATTGACCAATACTATTTACGTTTGACTTTTGTTGATCACCCCTAATCACTTTTGACTTCCCTAATCACCAATTGTACCTTTGTGTTTTAGCACTTAAACGTCGTTTTTACCCATCATAACGATATTTATTAAAAAAATGGACGTCGCGATTAGGCTTATGGAATAACTCTTTCGAAAATTCAGTCGAAACATGTACTTATTCAACTATTTCTCGACATGTAAACCGAAAAAGATATTTAAAGATATTTTTACCCAACGTAACGATATTTTTTCAAAAAATGGACGTCGCGATTAATCTTATGGGATTGCTCTTTCGAAAATCCGGTCTAAACAAGTATTTATTCGTCAATTTCCTGATACTTAAATCGAAAAAAATATTTAACGTCATTTTTACCCATCATAACAATATTTTTTCAACAAAAAGGACGTCCGTTATTTTATAAATCATCGTTATGATGGGTAAAAATTACGAAATATATTTTTCTGTTTACGTATCGGGAAATAGGCAAATATGTACTTATTTCAACCGGATTTTCGAAAGAGTTAACTCGTAAGGGTAATCGAGACGTCCGTTTTTTGAAAAATCATCGTTATAGTGGGTAATAATGACGTCAAATATCTTTTTCGGTTTACATATCGAAAAATAGGTGAATATGTACTTGTTTCGACCGGATTTTTGAAAGAATTACCCCTTAAGGATAATTGCGATGTCCTTTTTTTGAAAAATTATCATTATGATAGGTAAAAAAAATTTTAAATATTTTTTTCAACTTGCGTGTCGGGAAATAGACAAATAAATACTTATTTTGACCGGATTTTTGAAAAAAATATCATTATGATGGGTAAAAATGAAGTTAAACATCTTTTTCGGTTTATGTGTTGGAAAATAGGCAAATAAATACTTGTTTCAACTAAATTTTTGAAAGAGTTATCCCATAAGGATATTCGCGACATCCATTTTTTTAAAAAATATCGTTATCATGGATAAAAACAACGTTGAAGTGGTAAAACACAAGGGTACAATTAGTAGTTAGGAAAGTCAAAGGTGATTAGTGGTGGTCAACAAAAGTCAAAGGTAATTAGTAAAAGTTAGCGGTCATTTAGGCTAGTCAAAGGTCATATAGGTTGGTCAACGGTCACTTGGCTTGAATGGTATACACATTGATACTTTCAAGGCTGTTATTTGCAAAAAAAATAAATAAATAAATAAAATAAAATAAAATAAAAATAAAAACAATTAAGGCTGTAATTCGTAAAAGCCCTATACTTAAAGACTGTAATTCGCAATTAATTTTATATTTAAAGAAGGAAGAAAAATTAGGTACGTTTGAATAAGTTTTATAATTTTTGAGTTTGTCTAGATTTTTTTACAAAGTCTTTATCACTTGCTTTATTTATAATGTAGATTTATAAAACAAAAAAGATGTCTTATAAATCTAATTATACAGCTTTACCAAAGTAAAAAAGTTATTATAATTACCAGAGCTAAGACACTTAATTAAATACCTATGTGAATCTTGAAAAAAAACTCAATAGTTGTGCCGTGCCTATTATGGATGGTTGATTGTTGTGCATTTTATTGTTATTCATAATGTAAAAACAATACATCAAAAAATATCTTTTTAAAAGATTATAGAAAAATTATCAAGAACTTTATACTTTTGGTTGTTGTAAAGAAAAAAAATCTTAAATACAAAATAGAATGACTCAATAGAGATTTTGAAATTTTAGATAAAATATGGTAGAAATACATAGTCAAATTAATTTTATTCTACTAATATAAGGTCCGAAATTATTCAAGTATATTAAGAAAACTTTAATATTTTAATAAAGCAACAAAAATTTAACAGTTTTATTACATTGATTTAAATATTTATTTAAGGCAGTTTTTGTTTAGTTGGGGAATTGGTAACGTAAATTAAATAAAAAAAATTCACTGATTTTTTTATTATTAAAAAATAACCATGTAGGTAATCCAATCAATGTAAATTTCGAGTAGTATGTGCTGCAAAAAATCCAAAATGCTAATTTTATCTTTTACCATTTATTGCAAATTAATATTGCATTACAAAATTATTGCTATTTGACATCTAGAATAACAAAATATTTTATTGTCATTTGGCTGTTGCAAGGGCGTCATCATTTTCTCAAGAAAGCGAAGAACATTTATTCGTCGCCTCTTGGCCAATGGCCATTGCAATTTTAGCATTTTTTTTGTAGTGATAATAAAAATTGGAGTAGAATTGCTAGAATATAAGTAGTTGATTCCTTTGTTATGGAATGCATTTTATTTTTTTGAACAAATGGAAAATTGATTTAAATTTTATATTTGTTTGTTATGTTTTAAACAAACCATATGATCACTAATATACTTTAAAATATTTTTAATAATTAAATTATTTGTCATTGTACAAATTCTTTATATTTAATTATAGGTTTCATAATTATTTTTAATGATTAAAAATAATTTTTAATTAATAAATTTAGAATATGTATCATTTAATATCATATCATAAATACTGATAAAAGAACTGAAAAATAAAAAATGACGATTTCTTAGAAGCTTATGAAGTATGTTAATTTGATAGCGCTATAATTGGTTGCTTGTCAATTTATTTTCTTAAATCAATTTAAATCTAATTAAATTAAGTAAGTATTTAATTTTTTTATGACATTTGTTCTTTAAATCTAAATAAGAATCTTAAAGAGATAAATTATTTCAAAAAATATTTTATACGTAAGTCAAGAATTATTTTTAAAAATACTACTTTAAATTATCATCATAATCATATTTAACCCTAATAAGAGAGCTTGAAAAACAAATAACTACTTTTTAGAGCCTCGTGAAATGTATTAATTTAATAATAGTATAGAATGTACGAATTTGTTGGTACAAAATATATTAAAATGAAGTTTCAAATAATAATACATGTATATACATTCCTTAATTCCTTATTAAATTTACCTGACTTTTTTAAATAAAAATGTAAATACTGATGTTTCTTAAAATTATTTACGCAATACACAACTATTTTTTATTCAATTGAACATATTAAATTCTAAGTTAACTAAATAGAATTACTAAGCATATTTTACCTAATTTAGCTCTAATTTTAAACAAAAAATATTAAATTCTAAATTAGATGAATATTGTCATGTAATCTTGATCTTATTTTCCATCTTAAAACAAAACATGCATTAAGTCAAAAATTTACTATATTTATTTCCTTAGTTACTGTTATATGTTTCAATTTATTCATCTACCATTTTTAGTCATACTATTACTAAATAAAAATTAATTAATATGACATGTAATCATTTCACACCCATTGATATTTTTCCATTTGTCATGTCTCTTTAGAAGATGACACTTGAAAATTTTCAATAATTTTATAGTATTGTATGATTATTTCCTTTATTATTGTTATATGTTTTAATTTATTCATTTACCATTTTTAGTCATAATATTACTAAATGAAAATTAATTAATATGACACCATTGCGGATTTTCTGCAGAAAAAATTGATGATATCTACGATCCAAGTGATAATGTAGGCTATAACCTACATTGACCGCAGAACCTAGACATCAATATTTATTATTCTTTACTTATTTTGTTATTATTGTTAATAGGACAACATAACAAGGCTTCAATAATTGCAGCTATTCCAACTGAAGATTTGATGATAATGGAGTTTTTGTTTTTGGAAATACTATTCTTTTTTCCTCTTTTCTATTACAGAAAATGTATGTTTAATATATATACATGAGAATTAACTGACAAACGATAATTGCCTAACAAAAGATAACTGCCTAAGGATGTAAATAATGTAACTGCATAAATTGCTTTCCAATACTCCCCCTCAAGTTAGGTCGTGGGATCACCGATGCCTAACTTGCATAAAGTGCTATTGAAGACCTGTGATGAAACTGCTTTTGTGAGAATGTCGGCTAGTTGGTCTTTAGATCTAATAAAAGGGATACGGATGACCTTGCTTTCTAGCTTCTCCTTGATAAAGTGTCGATCGATCTTTACATGTTTCGTTCGATCATGTTGGACTGGGTTTTCGGAGATGCTTATTTCTGCTTTGTTGTAACAATATAGAAGACTCGCCTGTGTCTGGTGAAAGCCCAGCTCTCCTAGAAGTACCTAATCCATAGAATCTCTGTAACTCCTTTTGCTATCCCTCTGACTTCTGCTTCAGCACAAGACAGAGCGACCACCTTCTGTTTCTTACTCTTCCAAGTGACTAGATTACCCCCTACAAGAGTGAAGTATCCCAAAGTGGACTTCCTGTCGTTCCGATCACCAACCCAATCTGCATCTGTGTAACCAATGAATTCAAGATTATCATTCTTTGAGTAGAAAACTCCTTTATTACTGGTTCCCTTTAAGTATCTCAAGATCCTCAAGACTGCTGCCATGTGTTCCACTTGAGTTCGATGCATGAACTTGCTTACAATCCCTACTGCGTAGGCAATATCTGGTCTCGTGTGGGATAAGTAGATCAGTTTTCCCACCATCCGTCTATAACGATCTTGATCTGCCGCTTCTGCCCCTTCAACGATTTGTAGACCATGATTAGCTACCATAGGAGTATCTGCTGGCTTGCAGTCTAACATGCCTTTTTCTGCTAAGAGATCTAAGATGTACTTTCTCTAATTGATAAATATCCCCTTCTTTGATCTTAGAACTTCTATTCCAAGGAAGTATTTCAGTTGTCCCAAATCCTTCATCTCAAATTCTTGGAATAATTTGCTCCTGAGACGATCAATTTTCTTGGAGTCATTTCCAGTAATCACCATATCATCTACATAGAGTATGGTCTGAGTTGCTCTGTTTGTAGCTAAATCTCTTCATTGCTGTAGTGAATCTCTCAAACCACGCTCTAGGGGATTGTTTCAAGCCGTATAGTGCTCTTTTAAGTAAACACCCCTCTCCTTGGCTATACTTATCTGAATACCCGGGTGGTGGCTTCATGTATACCTCTTCTTCAATCTCTCCATGTAAGAAGGCATTTTTTACATCAAATTGAAACAGAGGCCACTCTTTATTTGCTGCTACTGAGAAGAGGACTCGAATGGTATCAATTTTAGCAACAGGTGAGAATGCTTCTAAGTAGCCTACCCCGTAAGTTTGTGTGTACCCTTTAGCAACAAGTCTTGCTTTATATCGCTCAATGGTTCCATCAGCATGATACTTGACTGAAAAAACCCATTTACAACCAACCGTCTTCTTATCACTGGGTAATCTGCATTTCTCCCACGTTTCGTTTTTCTGGAGAGCCATGATCTCTTCGTCCATAGCTTGCTTCCACTTTGGTTCTTAAAGGACTTCTTCAGTGGTTTTCGAAATGGTACTGGAATAAAGGGATGCGTTGAAGGCAACAGCTGTTTGTGATAGTTGTTCATCATCTGGTCTATCAATAGGATATCGGGATCTCTGAGATTCATACTCAGGATCATACCGCTTAGGGGGCATTCCTCTTGTACTTCGAGGGGGCAAATTATATTTCCTGGGAACAACAATACTACTTGGCACAATATAGTCAGTAATGAAAGGAGTAGTAGGACTCGGTGTTACCTCTCGTTCGGCCGGATGCTCAGGGACTTGATGTTCAGGGATTGGAGTATTAGTCTGAGGAGGTGATTCAGTAACAATGTCAGTGGCAATATCGGTGGTAGTGCCTACTTACTCTTTGGGAGCTCGACTGTTAGCCAAGGGATGAGTCAACCAGCTGAGATCCTCACTCATAATCTCCCCCTGAGATCGAGGTTGGGTGTAGTAGGGAGATTGTTCAAAGAAGTCACAGTCCATGGTGGTATAAAGTTTGTTATGGACAGGGTCATAACATCGATAGCCCTTTTGTGTAGTACCATACCCAAGAAACACACATTTCACTGCTCGTGGTTCAAACTTTGTTCGGACTTTAGATGAAATATGGACATACACAACACACCCAAATATACGAGGAGGAAGGGAGTGAGAGGAAGGAACATGAGTAAAGGTATTGAGTGTTGCAAGAGGGGTCTGGAATTTGAGGATTTTTGTGGGAAGTCGGTTTGTGAGATAGGTGGCAGTAGCAATAGCCTCAGGCCAAAAATGGACAGGTACATGAGTGTCAAACATGAGAGCCCATGCTATATCAAGAAGGGTACGGTTTTTGCGTTCAGCGACCCCATTTTGTTGTGGCGTGTCGGGGCAGGATGTTTGATGAATAAGACCATATTCAAGAAAAAACTGTTTCATTGCAAGAGAGATATATTCACCACCATTATCTAAGCGAAGGATTTTAGGTTTTGCATGGAATTGAGTGAGAATCATGTGAAAGTATTTTACAAAGACATCAAAAATATCAGATTTGTGTTTTAAAAAATAAACCCAGCACATACGAGAACAATCATCAATAAATAATACAAAGTATAAAAAACCATAAGAGTCAGTATGTGGGGCTGGGCCCCATACATCAGAATGCACAACATCAAATGGTTTGGGAGCACGAGTATTACTAGGAGAATAAGAATGTTTATGACTCTTAGCTATACACAAGTTTCACAATCTAGAGATTTAGTACAACTATTAAGAGAAGAAAAAAGTTGTTTTAGATAACCTAAGGATAGATGACCTAAACGACGATGCCAAGTCCGCAATTGGTGAACAGGAGATCCATGAGCAAGCATTGCACCACTATTTTGAATCACCTCATCGACATAGTATAGTCCACCTCGTTCAGTACCACGCCCAATGATCGTCCCCGTCTGAGCATTCTGTACAATACAATTTTCAGAGGTTAAAAGCACAGTACAGTTTAAGTCCTTGGTTAACTGACTAACGGATAATAATTTATGAGACAAGCTGGGAATTAACAAGCAATTTTTAAGATGAAGAGAGGGAGAAATATTGACTGCTCCAATTTGGATATGTATTCGGGTAGTAGGGTGGGTGGATAAAAAATCACTGGGATCGAAGGTCATCGTATCGGTCGCCCCATAGTAAAATATCCATTGAGATCGACGTTTATGGCTAAGGAGGCTTGTGGAGATTTGGTGATGTGGGCTAGAACTGGTATTGGGCTTTATATTTGGGCTTAAGGGTTTTGGAGTTGGGATAGGGGTTGCTGGATTATAAATAGGGGTTGGGATAAGGGTTTTGGTGTCCCCCTTTCTCTCTTCCTCTCTTACGGCTAGACTTTCTCTCTCTTCCTCTTTATGGTTTTTGCTATTGTAGTCCATCTCTCTTGTGGTTACTGTGTCTCCTTCCCGTTTGCACCAGTCACCTCCTTTACCTGATTTGCTACATGATGTGTTGGGTTGGTCGGTAGTAATTAGGTGGGCCTTGTCGCCGGTCCAGCTTGCCGGTGTCTTGGTGGCGGCCCGCCGTTTCTGTAGATCGTCCCACCACTCAGGGTATCCCACAATCTTGAACCATCCTTCCTTAGTATGCCTTGAACCACCACAATGAGTACATCGGGGTTTACTCCGGTCATCTTCTTCTCGGCTTTTCTGGAAGGCTTTGTTTCTTGTGGCCAAGCCCGATCCAATCTCTGAGGGATTTGTTCCCAGTGATGAGACGCCATTCATAATCCGCTGGCGTGCTATTTCTCGTCTGATTGTAGCATAGGCTATCTCCACCGTCGGTAAGGGTTCACTGTTGAGGATTTTTCTCCTTTCTTTGTCAAGATTATCATGAATTCCAGTGAGGAATTGATAAAGTCGTTGTCTCTGTATGTATCTATTAAACTCGGTTATGTTTTGTGAGCATGTCATCGGGTTTGGCATTCTCCGGTCAATCTCTTTCCACAGCATGTTTAGTTTATCATAGTAAGTTTCTATAGTGTCATTGCCTTGTTTAATTGTCGCTGCCTTGAAACTGAGATCAAAAATTTGAAGTTCATCCCTTCCATATCCCAAAAGGCTTTCGATTCCTAGCCATAGACTTTGTGCTGTCGTATAATCTAGGAACTGATTGACAATCTCTCCATCTATGTTCTCAATTATCCATGATATGACCATGGCGTCTCTTTATTTCCATTGAACGTAATTGGGATCTGATGGGGGTGAAGGGACGGCAGTGATGTGGCTGAGCCGCCCTCGACCTCCAATGGCTACGTGCATTAATTTGCACCATTTTGTGTAATTGTGATATGTGAGTTTTTCTGAAATTTTGACAGAGGTTGGATTTTCTATTTGATTGTTTGATTTATTGAGTTTCTGGAAAATCTGAATCATCTGTTCCATTTGTTCCATTGACATTAAGGTTTGCTGTGTTTGTTCTTCTGATAAATCGGCCATTTTCAAGGTAAGAACCGGTAAATAATGATGTCTTCCCGGATCTAAACCATAAGGCTTTGATACCATGAAGATTTGATGATAGTGGAGTTTTTGTTTTTGAAAATACTGTTCTTTTTTCCTCTTTTCTATTACAGAAAATGTATGTTTAATATATATACATGAGAATTAACTGACAATTGATAACTACCTAACAAAAGATAACTGCCTAAGGATGTAAATAATGTAACTGCATAAACCTGCTTTCCAATACCAACTAAGGCATTTCTAATTAAACTTAGACCAACTTCAGCATTATCAAGAAATGGTGTATTGAAATGGGTATTAAAGTCAATTTCTATGAACAAGTTCCTGAAGATACAGAACCACCCTAACAAATGAATGCAGATTAAAGTGCTACTATGGATAGTAATCCTCCCAAAGTTTTAGAAATCATTAAGGATATTAATCAATTTGAAAGTAGCAACACACCACTATATTATGTTGTTGCTTCATCTCTAAGAATCAATGCTAGACAACCGGTTTGCATTACACAAGAGAAGCTGCAAACCAGATCCTCCACGCAGGCAAACACAAGCTTATATTTCCTAATAATGCAGAGAACTAAAACACCCAAGCTCAGAGATGTACGCAGGACCTTTTGTTATAAGTTCGTTCAATAGCTCAATTTATGATGCTTTAGATACTTTATCGTTGTACTGTCTTTTGCTTTGGAAAAAAACTTAACCATGAACGTACTAACTTTGCATTCTTATCAGAGACAACTTGAAACAACCCTGAATTTCCAACCCCTTAAACGAAACTAAAATCATGAAGGACGGGAGGAAATTCGGATGGTACATAAAAAGAAAAGGAAAAAAATTTAAATAAACGTTAAAGATTAACTTAAAGAGGTGAGCATCTCTACTAAAAACTGAAGATGTGACAAGGATATACAGACAGATAACATAACTAAACTAATCTAAGGCCTTCAATGCCTTTCAAAAATATGTCACGACATAATGAATCATCGTTGGCTCCTCAAATCATCAACTCTAACGCGGATCATGGTTCCAATGTTAACGCATCGGTTTTGAGGGATACTAAAGAAGTATTCTTACTGCCATACATCTGAAAACTACGCAGCGGAACTATGGATCATACAAGGAGTCACATGGCTCCATACAAAAGAATTATACAAACTCAAAAAGAAAACTTTACAAGTAATGTAAGAGCTACAAAGTATTGGGCAACTTGTATAACAATTGTTACGATCGTACTCCACTCTTTCCCCCAATGTAATGCAAAAGAAGGGCTATACCTGTTATGTCAAACTATGATCCCCCTACTGCTCAACATAATGTCCATAACCAAATGTGTCATAGCAAGAACATCATAGAGAGTCATGAACATCAACAAACATATACACGTCAGTAATCAATGAGCTTATAACAATTAGAATCATAGCACAACTAGGTAGACGACAACATAGTACGATATTTAAGATTTACGCATCTATCAAGCACTTCTATTTACTCACGATTTTTTTTCAGAACTTCAAATCTCTCGAAGAGTATTCAAGAGTAATGGATCTTTTCTCTATTTATGGCACAATGACAAGACCAAGGGCGTTATCGGCCATCCGGCGCCCATGGCAAAGTATGAGCTCATACCCCCTCCAACTGACTCTCTAGGATCCTACCTTCGGGAAAAAGACATACTGGGGTACCAATCCAGTGAAGAAGCCACCATATTAGGGTTTGTAAAGCCCGC
The DNA here is from genome assembly GCF_026212465.1 of Amaranthus tricolor. NCBI lineage: Eukaryota > Viridiplantae > Streptophyta > Magnoliopsida > Caryophyllales > Amaranthaceae > Amaranthus > Amaranthus tricolor. The sequence continues at coordinate 5,012,799 of NC_080052.1, read as the reverse complement.
ATGGCACCACCTCGGTCAAGGGGCAGTATCGGCCACCCGGCGCCTAATGGCAAAAGTATGCTCATACCCCCCTATACGGTGATTCCATCGGATTTCATTTAGAGAACTACTAAATCAATCGGATATAATCCAGTTGAGTCACGACAACTAATTTTAATTTAATGCTTAATCAAATGGGAATAACTCCCGTTTTCTACTATTAATGATTGCCCTGGGATAGCAGAATGCCAAAACCCACTGAACAACTCAAACGAAATACGAAATCCACCTATAAAGGAGTCATTCCAAGTAAGGCATACTCCAATTCTTAAATAGATAAGGGGATGGTCCCAGCCTTCCACTGACACTCTTATTCTTTAACTATTCTAAGCTCAAGGATTTCATAATCGATAGCTCTTCGTATAAGGGCTACTCTCTAGCACCTCATGATTTCGATACAATGCATATTATCACAATAAAAAATGATATCTTAAGGGAAAATTGCATATAAGGGTTAGTTACTGCGTGTACGTACCTGTAAGCGTCACTGCAAGACCAAAAGTCACAAAAATCAACCGACTAAGGTTTTATCTTTTTCTTATGAGATGGGAACCTATACAAGTTTGAAGTAGAACTAATAAGCCTACTTTTCTCCATTTAAGAGAGACCAAAAGCTAAAACAAGCTATCATTTACCAATTCAAAATAACTTTCAATTATTCTAATACGCACTTAATCAATTCACCATACTAAATTTATGCTTGTGTCTAAGTTGTGACATTAACTCAGCAATCGAATAAGTTTTCACACCCACTAAACAAATTCCGCTCTAGCTACAATCATTTCTTCACACCCATGAGATTCAAGTCATAAAAAAACACCACCATGTAACATCATGACTAGTAACACTTGTACCACAACCTTAATAGTAGAAATTAATAATTCTGGCTACAATTTCACCACTTACAACAACTGACGAATCGACCATGTTAAGCTCCATTAACATTACAATATATTTAACTCTAATAACCACGATCATACCACAATTAACTAACAATAATACTTGATAATACAAACCATATTTACCACCATCTTTATAATACAAGTGACAACTAACAACTACCTTTAGTGACTAATACTCCCAATTAGGCATGGCCACGGTCCGGGTTGGTCCGGTTCTGTTCCGGTTCCATTTGGAACCTGTCGCGAACGGTTCCGGTTCCGGGCGGTTCCAAAGTGTTCCTTGGCGGTTCATGAGGCGGTTGAGGCGGTTCCGGCGGTTCCAACTCACGGGACGGGCGGGTCGGACCATCGGTTCCATTTTTATTTTTTCTTTAAATATTTATATAATAAAAAATACTATAATATTGCGGACGTACCTTTGATGATTACTTGATTATTAGCGAAATTCATTGCATGTCAAGTTGTCATCGTTATTGAAATATTTACGAAAAAGAATGAAAAAATAAATTAATAACAAATGAATCAATGATAATGTCGATAAAGATGATTAATAAAAAAAAGGAAGAAAATGGACTTGAACCTAGTACCCAAAGAAATACTAAGCTGCCTACTAGAGCTGTTCATGGGCGGGCTACCCGCCAGGCCCGGTCTGCCCGGCTCGAAAAACGGGCGGGCATGGACAGCGTTTTTTAAAAAATATTTAAGTTTGGACGGGTAGTACCCGCCCGCCATGATAAATAGGCGGGTAGCGACACTAAAAAAATACCCGCGGGTATACCCGCCCGCCGGCTTAATTTAATATATATTAAATTTTTAATAATCAATTATATTAAGTTACCCAAAAGAAAAAAATAAAAAAAAAGAAAAAAATAAAAAAGGAAGTAAGGAACCGCCTCTTTTAATGATTTAAGTTATCCTAAAATTTCAAAAACTGTTTTTCAGTTTTTGCCTTCTTCATTTCTCCCTCACGGGCACACGGCTTCACTGTTCTTCATTCCTCCCTCACGGCTTCACAGTTCCATTCTCCAATCTCCATTAAAGCTTCCCGGCGATTGGCACCTGCTGCGGTAGTTTTCCAGAACTGCGGCTGTCTCAGGTAGTATTTCCGTAATTCTCCAACTTTATATTTTGTATTATATTTTTGATATTTATGTAATAAATACCCGCCTACCCGCGGGTCCCGCCTGCTTTAAAAATGGGCGGGTAGCGACAAAAAATTATGCCCTCAAATGCGGGCGCGGTTTTGTGTATTTGTGCCCGCGGGTAGATTTTATAGCAAATACCCGGTCCGCTACCCGCCCAAGCCCGCCCATGAACAGCTCTACTGCCTACGTATCCCGAAGGATTCAAAGCCCACGTAGTTCTTTGTCATACCTTTAATTTATAGTTGTTGAATGTTGATTTATCGTTGTCGGATTGATCCTATTCGTCTTCGTTATCATCATGTGGTTGGTTAGATGCTTCCGCTGACTCTCTTCCTGACGATGATGCAGATGTATCCATCATCATCCATGGATCATCATCGTCGTCTTGATCATCATCATTCCTTAGTCCTTGTGTTCGAATCTCCGCTTGATCCCAATCTTTCTTGCAAACACATATTTGAATACTCTGTGGAGCAAGACGAGATCTCTTTTCATCCAAAACTGTTCTACCTGCACTAAAAGCAGACTCCGACGCAATTGTTGACGCGGGAATTGCAAGGATATCCTTTGCAATTCTCGATAAAATGGGAAATTTTACAGATTTTTCTTTCCACCACTCTAAAATATTATAGCTACCTTGGTCTATTTCAAAGTGGTGTTTAAGATAACTATCTAGTTCTAAATATGAGGTCGAGGAAGAAGATGATCCTACAAAACTATCATCTTGACTCATTATATTAGCTATTACCGAATTATAGTAAGAGGGACGTGCCGAAACGCTAGCACGCCTAGACGTATCGCGTTTTGGGTTATATACACTAGCGTAATAATCATAGAGTTCTGCTAAATATTTTTTACATGTTCCTACATAATTATGTACATCAGTAGGCGGGCGATCTAACGATTGGTAGTAAAATCCTATTACTTTAGTAAGGACCTCAGTTTTAAAACATGGGTCCAAAATGGTTGCGATTCCATAAATATAAGGAAATTCGGTAAAATATGCCTTAAATTTTTCCATCATATCTGCAAGAATCGGCTTCAAATATGGGTTAGAATCATCATGCGTATATTTAAGGAGATGATAAAAAATAGTAATACACTCACTTATTACTAAGTGAACGTTCGGTTAATAAACCCATGAAAAAATCTTAGTCGCGTGGTCATACGCTTCTAATATGTTATGTACACCTATAGCTAATTCCCAAGTGTCATCAGCTATGTAACTATCTGTACACTCACTATATAGTTGTGTTATAACTGGACGATAAGCAATCGCCTTTCTTAATAAATCGTTAGTTGAGCGCCAACGTGTAGGAGTATCTAATGACCAATACACTTTTTTAAGTTGATATTGGTCACATAATTGTTTATATCGTCTCTTTATCTTTCCAATCCTAAGCCACTTCACTATATCCCTAATTGGTTCTAATAAATCGCTTAATTGTTTTATGCCAGCTTGGCAAGATAAGTTAACTATATGCGCACAACAACGTATGTGTAATAAGCTACCCCCAAGGATAAAACTAAATGCAGGTTCGTTATACAAAAGTTCTAGACATTTAATGTTCGCGGTTGCATTATCAGTTGAACAACAAAATATCTTATCTAATAAGTTCCATTCTCTACATATCTCTACTAATCTATATTTTATGTTTTCACCGGTATGTCTTTCTGGCATTGTCTCAAAAGCAATTATTCTTTTTTGAATAATCCAATTTTTATCTATCCAATGTGCTGTTACACACATATAAGATTCTAAATGTGGGGGAGCAAACCAAATGTCAGTTGTTATGCTAACCCTACCATTAAAAGATTTAAACATTTCAACTAATTCATAGCGCATTGATTCATATAATTTAATTGTGCGTCTTTTAAGAGTGCTCCTAGGGATTACTCTATATTGTGGTTGCATAGTTTTTCTAGCGTAACGCTCGTATGCCCTACTTTCACCGTGGTTAAAAGGCAATTCATCACAAATTACATACCTAGAAAATTCATCAATCATATCATTACGATTATATCTAAAAGGCATACCTGTGCTGGGAATGTCCCACTGTGTCTGTCGGCTTCCAGTTCCACTTGTGGTCCCGCTGCCGCTTGCTGCATGAGTTTCTTTTGTGATTCCATGCTTCTTTGCCAAACGTTTGTTAAAAGATCCCGTACCACCACCTAACACGTATTCACAAAACACAATAAATAAATTTTTATAAAATATGAATATATAATGTATGTATAAAAAACTTAAAAAGTATTTACCTCTGGCGAAATTGTATGAAACTAAGGGCTTTACTGCTTGACTTTCACAAATTTGACAAGTGCATAAGAAAATATCTGGATTCTCGGTTGGTTCTTTTGTGAAATACGACCACACATGTGAAACAGCTCTACCACAAGGAGGTGGCATTGCCGGAAAAGGTTGTCTTACTAGTTCATCTTCATCTAAATAAATAATTTAAAATTATAAAACTATAATTAAATAAATAAATAATTTAAAATTTAATTAATTTGAAGAATAAAATTATAAAACTAACTGATAGTTTGGAAATTAACTCGTTTACCACGAGCTTGTCTTTGTTGTTGTTGTTGTTCTTCATGTGATCTTGTTGATGACTGTCGAGATATATGTATCCCAATAGGGGTCGTTGGTTCCTCAATTTGTAGATACCGACGGAGTAGAAGTGGCCTTTCTTTTGGAGGAGCTGGAACCTCTCAATGATTTTGCCACTTTAGTAACTTTTTTTGAGGCTTTTTTCAAAAATGAAGACATGATTGATAATATTGAAATAATAATAGAATTAAGAAATAAATAAATAATTAATAGACTAATTATGTAATTAACTAAATTAAAAAATAATTAAAAGACTAATTATGTAATTAAGAGAATAATTGCGTAATTAAAGAATTAAGTAGAGAGATTAAGTAGAGAGAGTAGTAGAAAAGATGAGTTGTAAATGAAAATGATTGAAAGTGATGAGTATTTATAGGGGAAAATGCAACGGCTCTCTAACGGCTAGTTTTGGTGGTTCCGGTTCCATGGAACCGTTGAGCCGGTTCAACCGGACCGGTCCTGGTTCCGGTTCCATGGAACCGTTGGACCGGTTCAACCGGACCGGTTCCGGTTCCCTGGAACCGTTGGACCGGTTCACTCAGACCGGTTCCGGTTCCAAACCGCGGTTTTTTAGGTCCGGTTCATGAAGTACTTTTCCGGCGGTTTCACGGTTCCGCGGTTCGGGACGGTTCAGAACCTGTCGCAAACGGTTCCGATTCCAAGCGGTTCGGGACCGGTTCGGTTCCGGGTAACCCGCCCCGTGGCCATGCCTACTCCCAATTATAACAACTATTATCACTCTTCACATTAAAAATCACATTTTAAAAGCTTCCACAAATCCATTAAATTATAAAAAACCCTCAAACACAAAGTGATATAACTATTATCATTTTCATTCATACTCTACACCCTAACTTATGATTATATTCAATTCATTAATCAAGCTCTTACCCATAAGAAGATTTAATAAAAAATGATGAAAAATCACTACAAACTCATAAACTTAATAAGATTCTAATTAAAAATAATAAATTTATCAATTAAGGAAGTGAGAGAGGGCTTACAATGGGGATACAAGGGAAGAGGAGTGAAGAGATAAGAAGTGGTTGGTAGTGGAAGAAGGACGTGCAACTGTTGTTGTGGGAGGAAGTGTCGCCTGCTGCTGTGGGAGGAAGTGCCGCCTGCTGCTGTAGGAGGATGGTGCCGTGAAGAGTGAGGGAGAAGTAGAGAAGACGAGAGGGAAGATGGGAATGACGGCTAGTAGAGCAACAAGGATTTCATGCTTTTTATCACTATCGTTATTATTATTAGGCAAATGTTATATGTAGCCCTAAGGGCTACATATAACCATTAATGCTAATAAGATGCTTTTATATTCCCCATATAAATTATGAGTAATTTTTTTTTTCAATATAGAGCAATTTATTACTTTAATTTTGTGGTGAACTTGTTAAAGATTAATTATTTTACAAGGCTAATTTAATGAGTAATTTGTTGATCTATTAATAAACTTGTCAAAGATTCCATTGAAATTAGTCCATGTACATTTATTATAGGAATTTGCTAATTTTTATACATAGCCCTTAGGGCTATATATAACAAAGTCCTTATTATTATTATTATTATTATTATTATTATTATTCTCTTTATTCTTTTTTTTAAAATAAAATCCGAACTCATCTTTTTTTTATTTTATTTATTTATTATTTTTTTCTAGATTCAACTTCTTGAAAGGCTTAACTAAGAAAAATTCTCCTTCGAGTGCTCATAAATTTTAATAAAATAATAATTTTAATTCAAACCTCTTTAGTTTAGTAATCGCAAATTTATTTTTAATCTAAATAATTCAATATTTAAATTCGTATGTGAATGAAATTTATTAAGACTAACTCAAAATCATTTAATATATTTATAAAATCTCTAAAAATGATAATAATAATAATAATAATAATAATTAATGACGTCATAAAAATGACAAAGTGTTACACAACTATGCCATACACCTTGTAATATAGGTGAATCATCTAAGAATACCTTTTGTTTTAAGTTTTATATGATTAATATGTACTAAAAACCAGTTCATATAATCTATTCATGAGTTTTAACCTATGAATATAGTATTTGGTATGATATAAACTATTAAATTATAATGTGCTTGCACTTATGCATTTATACTATATAATATGAAGTGTAGTTTAATCATGTTAGAAATGTCTTCAATGTGTTATCCTCTTGCATAAAACGAAAATACAAATGTGAAGATGTATTCGATCTCTATAATATGAAATGTCCAAGCAACATATTACACCTAACTTTGTTACCTTTCACGGATTATGAAACAACATCCAAACAAATACATCAATTATACAAATGAAGTGCAAAGCTCGTACAACACTACTTTGACCCAAATAAACTAGTTAGAGAAAAACACAGACATTATCATAAAATACATTTATAACCTGTAAATTAGCATAAAAATAAAGCCCTATAACATACAAAATAAATATATCAGTGAAAAATAGAACACACTTGAAACCCAATCCAAATGAATTCAACAAAGATTTTACAATATTTTAATTAATAACAATGTATCTTAATTTGTACAACTTGTTGCACAATTTGTACTTCGTTCAATACTATTTCAACCCTCAAAAGAACGCTTTTGAAACCCAATTCAAATCAATTCAACAAATTAAAAGGGATTGGCTTTCAAAAATGTTACCCTTACTTAACCCTAACATCATAGATTTAACATGTAATTAAAACCTAATTACCAAAAATAGATCTACTTTCACCCAAAAAAATACATGTTCCTATTGACGTAGTCATGCATTAACTCCCACAAAAACTACAATTTTCCTCATCTTTACCTAACACTACAAATAAAAAACAAAATGGTGATGACACTTTTGATCGCTATATTGGAAAAAAAATGGTCTTGGCGACGGCCCCAAAGGTGGACGCCATTTTAGTGGACGCTAAATGAAGATTGGACGCCTGAACGTCGCCATAATCACGAAAATGGGAGCGACAACCTGGCTATGGCCAAGGTGTCGTCGCATGTGCGTTTTTTGGGGGGCTACGGCCTGGCTACAACCCTAGTGTCGTCGTCCATATTTTTCAAAAAAAAAAAATTCATATAATAATTTTTATCCAATCACCACACACATCTATTAAAGTTTCAAACAATTTTTATAGCTGAGGCTTGAACCCTTAACCTCTAACATCAAGGTGCAACACTCCAACCAATAGGACACTCAGAACTTAATGATTTTTATTGTGTTGCTTTTATGTTTATTACCAAATAACTTATACTTCAATATTAGTAGTAGTAGTAGAAGAGTAATATTAGTATATAATTAATCGTATTACTATATAGTTAGTCGTTAGTCGTATTACCGTATTATTAGTTTTATTAGTATATTATTAGTCGTACTAGTATAGTATTAATATATTATTAATCGTATTAGTATGTTAATACTTGTATTAGTGTATTGTTAGTCGTATTAGTGTATTATTAGTATATCATTAGTTTTGTAGTCATATTAGTATAATATTAATGTGTTATTAATCGTATTAGTGTATTATTAGTCATATTAGTGTATTATTAGTCGTATTAATATATTATTAGTTGTATAGTCATATAAGTGTAATATAAATATGTTATTAGTCATATTAGTGTATTGTTAATCGAATTAGTGTATTATTAGTACGTTATTAGTTTTGTAGTCGTATCAGAGTAGTATTAATATATTATTAATCGTATTAGTATTTTATTACTCATACAAGTTAGAGGTGTTCAAAACCGGATACCGAGTCGACCGGGATCCGAAAAACCGGGTATCCGGTTTTTTGGATACCTAAAAATGCAATCTGGTTCCGACCCAAATACCCGGTTTTATTAGAATGTTTTTTTTTTATTATTTTTTTTCGTTCAATCATACGTTTGCTTATCTCTATTTTTAATTAGAATATTTTATATATAAAATTCAAATACTAACTCTCTAAAAATATTTAACTTAATTAGTCATAAAAGGTTAATTAAGAAAATTAAAGAATAATATTAATGATCATTGGTTTAAGTAAGAACAATCATAAAATTCAAATACTAACTCTCTAAAAATATTTAACCCACGGTTAAATTAAGAGATACCATCATCATTTTATTTACGAAAAAAGAAAAATAAATAAATAAATAAATAAAACCGGATACCGCATATCCGATTTCAAAAAATATATGACCCGGATCTGGATCCAGTATCCGGTTTTAAAACTAGGTACCCGATCCAGATTATCCGGTTTGCGAAAATCGGGTAATTTATCCGGTTTTGGAAACCGAAGGCCGGATAATCCGGATCGGGTTGTTATGAACACCCATAGTACAATATTAATTGTATTAGTATATAATTAGTCGTATTAGTGTATTGTTAGTGGTATAAGCGTATTAATATATATATATATATATATATATATATATATATATATATATATATATATGTATATATATATATATATATATATATATATATATATATATATGTATATATATATATATATATATATATATATGTATATATATATATATATATATATATATATATATATGTATATATATATATATATATGTATATATATATATATGTATATATTTATATATATGTATATATATATATATATATGTATATATATATATGTATATATATATATATATGTATATATATATATATATGTATATATATATGTATATATATATGTATATATATATATATATATGTATATATATATATAGATATATATATATATATATATATATATATATATATATATATATATATATATATATATATATATATATGTATGTATATATATATATATATATATGTATATATATATATTGAAGGAATGTGTCCGTAGACATTTCCGACAATTACTAAATATAAATATATAGGATATTTATGAAGATAATAAAGTTAATTATTATTAGTAATTGTATTTACTTGCTAGAGAATAAATATAATTGGTGGGTTAATAATAATTGGACCACGACTAATATAATTAATCCTATAAGGTCTTACAAAAGAATCAATTGAACGATAAATAACTCAGGCCCATTAGGAGTATGGGCTTGCAATCCAATTAGGTTAACAAAAGAATCGGTTTCTTTTGACCTAGGTTACTAGTATTATATGAGGATATAATGTTGGTAGTGGAGAAGTGGGGGTAATAGGGGTGTGAGTATTAATGATATTTTTATATTAAACTCTCACTCTCAATTATTCACACACACACAGAAACAAAAACCAGTAAAAGCAAGAGAAACAATACTCTTCCGTTCTAGCAAACGTTGGTATTCAATTGATTCTGGTAGACCGAATAGAGGAGCAACGTTTGAGGCTCTCCAGATTATCTTATTGCGTTAATTTTGTGGATTTCACGCTACAAAGGTAATATAGACTAATCCTTTTATATGATTCATGTGTCTGATTATGTTTATGATCCTGAGATAGATGTTAGGGAAGTGTTTCCTGAAATTCCGCTTTAAGCATCCATCGAAGCCCAACATATATATGTATATATTTTTCCGAAATCTTTGGCGATGACTTTTATCGTCGCCTGTCCGTCGCCATTGCCGATGAACAGGTGGCAAATAGATTAAAAAAAGAATTTTAATTAAAAAAAAAATAATTTCATGAAACTAATTTCACGGTTAACTTAGAAATTCCTCACCCATTATCTCAAAATAACTTCTTTATTCATAAACTCCTCCCCACTTTTTATTAACTAACTTATTCATTGCTTTCAATTTACTCCTTAACTAACATTTCTACAACTATAAATTAACCGTTTTTACAACAATATTAACTAACTCATTTTTACTACTCTATTAACTAACTCGTTTTACAACTATAAATTAATCATTTTTACTCTTTAATTCATTCATTGCTTTGAATTTACTCTCTTTTCCTTTTTAACTTTCTTCCCTCATTATCTAATTACTTTAATCTACAAAAGTAAAAAGTACATTTTGGGATTAAAATATGTAATTTCATTCTTTTATTATGAGTTTTGATGTTCAAAAAATGAAAATTGTTTTATAAATTTCAATCTAAATTATTCATCCTTTATTTTGAAAAGTGATAATAAAAAAAATTGCAACCTAAGTTTTTCGGCGGCACGACAGCCACCGGAGTACTCGCTAGCATGCTACGTCGATCACGGAACCACTGGCCTGCCTTCTTTCCTTCTCCTCTTTTTCTTCTCCATTTCTTGTTTCTTCCTTGCGGCTGTACGTACCATGGGATTGTAAACCCATTTCATGCCTTTCATTCTTTTAAGTTAATCCCACTTTATTATACTTGTTATTAAATATTATTTTCTCTCTTTTTTTAGACCTTTTTAAATATATTATTTTAAGCTTTGTCCATTTGTTTTTTTTAAAAAAAAAGTTTATACTGCTCTTAATATTTTTAGCTACGTTTTTTACACTACCTTTTAAATAAATTATTTAAAACAAAAAAGATTTTTTTTAATTTATTTATTTTAATTCGATTGATTTGGATATTAAATTGAGATATATTATCTTATCGTGGAGACATCGGATTCATAGACAAAGATTAATAGGAAAGTACGTTAATATTCTAGGCTCGTTTCACAAAGTAATTCTTTTTGTCCATTCAATTAGAGTTATTCCATTAATATTATGTGATAAGTGATAATTAATGTATCTATATACCATGTGTGATTTGGTATGATACTATACTTTATAAATTAAATTCTCAAATTATATTTATTACTATTTTGTTACATGTTTATTTATAATATTATTATTTTGATGAAATTTATATTATTATTTTAACAATGATTTAAAATGCGGTAGAATTTAAAAGAGAAATAATTATGATTTTGATTCCTATTGCCACTAATTGATGTCAAAATGGTGATTTGGCGAATGAGTTTTCAGTTGGATATTCTTGAGATGTATTTTTATTGATAAAAATTTATAATGAATGTTTGAATGTATGTTTGTGTGCTCACGGCTTTATTATAAAATATATTAAATCATATAAAGTGAAACACGAGGGAAATGAAGCTCTTATATTTGTTGTGATCCAAGTATAAAGGTGATGAACATGTTGCCCTGTTGCCAACATGTATTTTTATTTATGATACTTAATTTTTGATTTTTCTTCTATTTGTTGTGATTCAAGTAGGAGGAGTAATGATCTCTTGATCAATTAGGTATATGGGTAAAACCTTGGCCTACTAGCGTTCTCGTTCCATCAAATTAATAATTGGATATATATGTTTATCATTATTAACTTTCAAATTAATCAATTGGTTTATGTGATATTATATTGTTTTCACAAATTGATTTTTAACTCAGCCATATATTATTTTCTAAAATTATTTTCAACACAATATATTTTGTTTTTTTAAATTATTTTCAAGCTTAAATGTATTAATGGAGTTGAAATTACACAATTTTCTGATTTTGAGAGTTTTTCCCTTGTTTTTCTTGCATTTTTATTTTTGTAGGTTATTGATCGCGTCGGGTTCGTGGAGTGAGGTTTACCTAGATAATTTGTTTATATTAGTAGTCATGTCTCAATTAATATTTCACTTTCAGTTGTAAGAATTGTTTAGTACTATAATTATATAAAATTATTTTATATATTTGTTTAGCCTTACATTTACTTTTTATCAGAATTAGATGTGGCGATAACACTCCATGATTAGATTTGATTTATATTTTTCCTTAAAAAATTAGACTTTATTATGATTTATGGGGGTGTTACACTATATCATCGCCAACAGTATTCTTCTTCCTTATGATTTCGCCTTGCTTGATCCAGTAAAGCTTTTTTCACAGGTCGGACAATGATAAAAGAGCCGGTTGTAAGACATAGCCTCTGAGAAACCAAAACCTCTATTAGTGATTCCTTATGGTATTATGTATAATACAACACTTCAATTCTTTTTATATTGCCTTCATCAGCATACACCCCTTCTTCATCATCAGAGTCATAGAAAGGTTCGTGATTCCATAGATTCATTGTTGCTTTAAGTTTTTGAGAGGAGAAGCAGAAAAAATGGAGAAGAGATGAAGAAAGGCAAACTCATAATTTAAATACTTCCTCCACTTTTAAAAACTTTTGGATGATAATTTTTTTAAATTTTTTTCCAAAAAAGCAAGTATGAAAATTTATTAAAGCAAACGAAATACTTCCTCCGTTTTCACTTAATTGATACATTTTTTATTTTTTGGTGATTTTATTTACTTATTAGTTAATACGGTTCTATAAATAAATCGAAACACAAAAATATCCTCATTTATTCTATCCTTTAAATATAGAAAATCATTTATTACAAAGTGAATTTAAGGGTAATGTTGAAAATTATCCTCCATCTTAATATGTGTACAAAAGTACACTATATCAATCAATTAGTAATGGAAGAAGTATTTTTTTGTTCAGTATTTACTTCTTACACTTTTATACATTTGTAAAATTAATATCTTTTTCCTATAAATGTTACAAATAAATTTATACAATAAAAACTATAACAATTAACCATTCGATCGCTCTTATTTTCGTGACTCCAACTTATACATCAGATATAATATAAATTGAATTACCTAAAATAATGCTAATTGTTATCAAAATATGTGTTCAATTTCTAAGAAAAAAAGATGAATATTTCTATTCTCTATTTATTGTAGTAGATAAAATCAATAAGTCAAACACTTAGAATAAAACCAATATAGTTATAATCTTTTTACTTAGAAAATAGAGTCCAAATATGAATCAATCAAATTATGCATGTATACATGAAATAATTATACTTAAATTCGGTTTTAACATTTATATGACACAATATTGATATTGCTTAATAACTTTCACTCATTACATTATAATATGCTAAGTACAATAAATTTTAATAAATATTACAATAAAAAAAGGTTATTATTGGTAGTATTATATGAGATGAAATATTCTCAAGTAATTGTATTCAATTTACTGCATCACATTTTTCATAAAATTATCTATTATTACTTTTTTTACATTATAACTTTCATTAAATTATTAAGAGTATAACTTTTTAATTTAAATTACTTAACTTGGTCCGCACGCCTTGAAACAACTAGTTTAATCAAAATATTGATTATTTTTATAATTTTTTAAATAAAAGTATATCTTTTTTGCATTTTACATTGAAAATTTTATTTATATATATCTCCATACTAAATTCTGTTTATTGCACGAGCATTTAAACTACCAGTACACTATAAATAAATACAATTGACATAGGCTATACTCCGAGCAGCGGAGGGAGACTGAAATAAACTGTAAAATAAGCTTTTTTATAAAAAAATTTCCCAAAATAAGTCTTGAAAATTTTAATTACCAAAATAAGCGTCTTCATGTACGAGCCTGAGGCCAAATTTGTTCCTTATTACTAATAACTGTAATAGACTCAAAATTCTTAATCTTAATCTTTCGATTAATTATTCCGAATTTTCAATTCAAATCTCTAATCCTTTGATTATTCATTTCAAACCATCTTTAATTCCTAAACCTTTTCCGATTTTGTAATTTCTTTTAAATATTAAACTTAAAAATATTATTTTGTTTAAAATCTTTTTATAAGCACTAAAATATTATTTTATTATTTTATAATACGAAAAGTAAAATTTTATTATTATATTCACGGTTTTGTAAAACGTTACGTTTTAACTTTCTTCTTTAAACTAACATTAGTACTTATTATTTTAACCTTATAACTTTGATTTAATTATTTTATACATATAAAAATGAGTCGTATTTATATTATTAACATTAAGTATAGTTTAAGCAAAATTTTCTAAGTAAACTACATATTTTCATGATCAAATTTATCCATTATTTTAAAGTATATTCACTTGTACATACTAGAACAAAAATTTGATGAACCAAAATCCTTTCTATAGTAAACCATGATGTTCATCACTTACACAAGCTATCATCATTTTCTTACACAAGCTAACCTTCTTCTACACTCCAAACTCTTACACATTCACTTACACACTCCAACTCTTACACATTCACTAACACACTCTAAATCACTTACGCAAGTTAACCTTCTTCTATACTTTTAACACTCTTTTTCATACAATCTAATGAACTACAAAGTTGCCTAATACCCATTATAAATACCCCCTTAGCCATGAGATCAAGTCTTTCTAACATTCTTTCTTATATTTTCACTTCATTAAAATCTTACTACCTTAATACCTTTATTATTAGTTGAAGAAATTCAAGAAGATGGAGCTTAGAACACTCTTTATTTAGCTTAAATCATCATCATTATGGAGCATTTATTGGGTTATTACATTGGGTGCTTAATGTATCATTATTTTTGGAGTTTGGATTTAATTATTTTGGGAGCTTAGAAGATCATCATTATTTTGGGAGTTTGTATTAATTATCTTTGGAGCATTATCATCTATTTTGAAGGGTCTTATTTCTTATTATTTTCTTAATTAGTACTTAGTACTAATCCTTGGTGTTAGTATGGTATAACTTCTTACCCTACTCTTTTTGTGAAATTTTACATTATATTTACTTTATAATATGCAAAGTATAAAACATGCTGATATGTTTTAGTAGGAAGTTAGTTTAATGAAATTATGATCCAGATTAAATTAAATATGTGTATGCTAAAAGTTTTTTTTAGTATGTTAATTTAATAATCTTTGAGCAAGTTTAGGAAATTAGGTGCAAAATTATATTCTACTAATATTAAGTATTATTCATGCTATAAACTAGTGCTAGTATGTTTATGAGTTATGTGTTACATTAGGAATGTTATTATATTTAAGAATTTTTATGTTAAAACTTTGTTAATATGTTTATGTTAGTCTTCAAATTAGTTTATAAGGTAGTAAGTTATTTTATGAACTTATTTTTTATTAAGTATGGTTATATTAAGAATATTGTTATTATACTTTATTTTGAGATTTAAGTTTATCCTTAATGTTATAGTAAATTTCTAAGTTATTGCGTAAAGTTTTTATTTTTGTAAGCAGTTATGTTAAGTATTTAAATCTAGGATTTAGTATGATAAATTAAATTAAGTCGTTCTTTTTATGTGAAAAGGGTCCAAAACACTCATAGGCCATTCGACCACTATCATATAAAAAAAAAGAGAGTTTGATTTACTATTTTAAATTATTACAATTATTTTTTTTGATAATAATAAAATAACAATTTAAAAAGATATTTTTGAAAAATTTTTATAAGTTATTAAATATTGAAGTGTTTTTCTTGAATATATGAGATTTCATAATAAAAGTAACTTTTAATCACTATTTGTACAAAATATTTTATTTGCTAACTATTTGACCAAAATTTATGTAAAATGATGTAAAAGTATTTTTAGTATACTTGCTGCTCAAAGTATGTGTGAAATATTGATTTTGTGAGATTACAAGTTTTACTTGTTTTATAATTAGAAATATTGACTTTTGTGAAAATTATAAGTTTGACTTATTTTAAAACTAGAAATATTGATTTTTTTGAAATTATAAGTTTTATTTGTTTTATAACTAGAATGTTGATTTTTGCAAACCTAATACGTTTACTTATTTTTCTAAACTTGAAATATTGATTTTTGGCGAACTTGTAGAATTTTGAATACTTATCCAAATCATGCAATTTTAACTTGAATTTTAATTAGAATATTTGATTGTTTTGAAGAGAATAAAGTTTTATTTATTGTAAAATTAGAAATTTTAATTTTGGGAACTTATTTAAAAAGAAATAGATTTTAGTAGCTACTTGTTGAAAATATTAATTTGTAGAACATTAATAGAATATTAAGTTATTAGTGTGAATTTAGTGAACTATTAAAAATAAAGTTATAAATAAAATTTAATGTGTAAAAATTTAATAATTAATGTATAAAGTCATAAAGGTTAATTTTATGTTATGATTAAGAATTTTATTAAACAAAAGAGGTTATCACCTAAGTTGATCAAAGTCAAAGTCAATGTCAAATTGTAGTAATAAAAATGTGATGTAATTGTGTGAATGAATATTGATTGAATAGCCCTAATAGTAAGGTAATGTCGAACCATGGACCGGCATGTAAAATCCCAGCGCCCGTACTGGCCGGCACGTAAAATGTTGCGTAAGACAGGGAGTTAGCTACCTATCCTGTAGAGCTCGAGCATAAATTGTATTGGAGGGGTGACGACTTCCGCCACAGTTAGGGTTTAGGACTACGCTCCTCACCTAACCAGACCCTTATACATATCAGGTGTCATAATAATATGCTTGTTGATCAGTGATAAACTTGATTAGTCTTGATGCTATGATGCATGGTACGGTTATGAGTAGGGATGGTCATGGGGCGGGTCTGGAGCGGGTCTGGCCAGACCCGGACCCGGACCCTATTTTTTTTTGGATCCAGACCCGGATCCGGACCCTAAGGGTCCAAAATTTTCAGACCCGGACCCGGACCCTACGGGTCTGACAGGGTCTAGGGTCCTTAATGGGTCTGTAGACTCAATTAGGAACGGGAACAGCAACAAGAGGGGGGGTGAATTGTTGTTGTTACTAGTTTAAGCGTTTTTGCCCTGTTTTTGCGGAATTGAATAAAATAAATAAAGCTTAAACTTAGAGCGAAATAATTAAAAGAGACAAACGATTTTTTACGTGGAAACCTTCTAGGCCTAAATAGAAGGAAAAACCACGACCCCTCGGGATTTCTAAATTCTCCACTATGTTTAAGGCAACTCGTTACAATTACATTAAACATCTTACTTCACTCGAAGCGCATCAACTAGGCCAACTCTTCTCTCTTAAATTACTTCACTCAAAGCAACAAATTTAGCTTCACTAAAAGCTAATTCTCACCACTAGCTTCACTAGAAGCTTTCTCCTTAGCTTTACTCAAAGCTAATCTCTTCTCTAGCTTCATTAAAAGCTATCTAATTTCCCCTTAGACTCACCCGATTCTAATTACAAATTCTCTCAAAAACCCTTACAAAAGGATAAAAATTCTCTAAAATAAAATCAATGAGTTGCACAAGAAAATATTATAAATTAATTGGCATTTTAAAAACAAAATTTTCTTGTAAAAATTCTCCCAAAATTACGTATGATTTAATGGCTCATACTAAGGCGAGTTTTTAAGAATAACCGAGCCCACTATTTATAGAGCTAAAATCCCTAAGAATAAGGAATATTCCAATCCATTATTCCATTATCAAAAAGATCATGGGAGTAATGTGGATTAACCAAACACACGGTTATTTGATTAAGTCAAATCATATAGAAATAACCGCTGTTCCCATTTGCCTAAGCTAGCTTCTGTTCCTTTCAAGCAGCAGTTTCTTCAATAGCTGTTCCTGTTCCAGTACTAATTGCTGGAACGTGTTTGCTATAAATAGAAACGGTTATGCTTATTACGAATGGTTACTCGCTAACTTGTAGGTATAAAGACGGTTAAGAATGATAACTAAGACCCATTCAACAACAACTAATTCTATTTTTAGTAAATCCAATATTTACTAAAAATAGATCCTAAAATAAAGGATCTTTATTTAGAGGCTCATACGTAAAGTAATTTTTAGAAAACCTTTTGCCAATTAATTATAATAATTAATAAATGAAACAAATCAACTTTATTTAATACATTAACTAAAAATAATATTTATAAATAAATAGCCAGAATTTCCAGTTAACGTAGGCTGACTCCAGTTCAGGAACAGTGCGCTGTTTCCAGAATCCAGTTTTGCTAGAACATCCAACTTAGGAACAGTAGACCTGCTGTCTCCATTTTACATCCCAAGCGATATACTTCTTCTAACATTCCTTGAATCCTTTTGACACGTGCATTCCCATGAACTAAGCCATAGGTACTATCAACGATCACAATTAATCGGATATCGACCTGCACACAATCTCTAAACACATATTTGCTTAAGTGTAGTCATCATCAAAACTCAAGAGGTCCAACAAATTCCCCCTTTTTGATGATGACAAACTTTTAAACAAACTTAAAATAAAATTAGAGTAAAATCAATATTATAGAGCATGTCAGAGATTAAAACAACTCTACATAACTTAGTAAATTAACTCGTTACAATATAATTTACCAAGCAATCATAGCAACACAGTTTACTCCATATAGTATAAAAACACAATATAAAATATATGTTTTTAAATAGTTTCCAAAAATAGTTAACATAAATCACTAAGTATTTCAAATGTAATAACTTTGAATCAGAACAATTAATCATATAATCAGAGCATATATCTTATACTCCTATCAACAGAACATTCAAAACAATTATTAGAACAATTCATCATCAGAGTCATCAGAGCAACAGTTCATCAAATAACTTATATTATCAGAGCAATATAAATCAATCTTGATCATAAGTATCAGAGCATTAAGCATTAACAAAAGGTGTTAACTATATACTGACAATAGATTAACTATACTTTGACAATCACAGCAAAATCAGCAAGCAATAAACAAGCAATAAATAATCATCAGCAGCACACAGCCAAACAGCCTTAGATCATGAATCATAACCTTAATCCTAAAGTCCAACATAATAGATATTATCAGAGCTAAGCATACTCAAGCATTATTTAAGTTTGTGTCAAATATTCCCCCTTTTGACATCATTCAAAAAGAATTGGAGCAATCAAACCATAGCACTAAGCATATAGACATAGTCA
This sequence comes from Amaranthus tricolor, assembly GCF_026212465.1. Taxonomy (NCBI): domain Eukaryota; kingdom Viridiplantae; phylum Streptophyta; class Magnoliopsida; order Caryophyllales; family Amaranthaceae; genus Amaranthus; species Amaranthus tricolor. The sequence goes on along the minus strand of NC_080052.1, from coordinate 4,993,430 downwards.
AAGAGAGAATAAGGATGCACAAAGTAAAAAGCTGTAACTTTGAATGCAAACAAGATCAGCTATGATTAATCGTCACAGATAGTTAGTAGCATAAAGGAAAATGTAGGTCATAGTATGAATTAATACAAACAGTACCCCAGCTGGTACAAATCAAAAGCAAGAAAAGATTGTTTGATAATAGTGATGGTTGCAACAAATAAGAAAATATGATGATTATCAGGAGAAATTAAGATGCAGGAGCTTCTTCATCTATATATTCTGTTTCCACCTCTACTGTGTCAAGCTTGGCCCCTAAACGTGCTTCTATTTGGTCCATTTGAGCAGAGAGTGAGACTATGGAGACACGAATTTCATCCTTAAAAACAAGGAAGCTTGTCTGCAATTCTGTAAGTTTTAGGAGAATGAAGGATAGAGGGGCTGTAGGAACTGTAGTGTCACCTAAACCTTGATTTGGTGATGTGTGTACTGGTGGTGGTGATGATGGTATAGGTGACTGTGGTGGTGAAGATGGTTGAATTGGTGATTGTGGTGGTGAAGAAAAATTATGGAATGACGGTGTGGCAGGTTTAGGTGAGGAAGGATGGCTTGGCTCAGCTGTTGTATAAGAGGTTGAGTCATCATCAATAATAACAACAGGTTTCTTTCCTTTGGAAGCTAGCCTACGACTCTTCCGAGGTTTTGAACCAGGTAAAGAACTCTCCTCATCTTTCTCTTCTTCTTCCTCCACAGCATCCTCCACAGGTTCCTTCTCAACTTCCCCCTTACATGAATTTTCCTCCTGTTCCTCTTCAGAATGCTCTTTTCGGTTTCCTTCTCATTATCAAAATTAACATTGATTGTTTCAACAACGTTCTCAAGGGTTCCATTCTCATTTAATTTAAGGTGTAAGTTATTTAAGCACTTAGCACCTATCATATTGTTCGGACCCAATGGAAAAGTTTTGTTCTTCAAGTGGAACACCTATCTTCCTATAAATCCAAGTCAGCAAACCTCCATATCCAATCACACAACCTTTAGAAATACATTCACTTAAGTGAGAGATCATCAAAGAGGGAAAATTGATTTTAATATTGTTAGCCATGCAGTAAATTAGGGTTGCATCTCGTAAACTTACTTCACTGCGTTTGGAATTTCGCGGCAAAACAAATCTACATGCAATGTTATACAACAATTTGTGTAAAGGGGACAGTGCATTATGGCTGACCTTCCCTCTTTTTTCAGTGATCCCTAAAAATTTCCAAACATCCTTTTCATCTTTTTCAAAGAAAGTTATTTTTGATCCAACATAATAAACATCAAATCCATTTGCGGGCACACCTAGCCATTCTCCTAATTTCTGACTGTTAAACTCTATTTTAACTTCTTTAACAGAACTCGAACAAACACCCATTTTTTTTTGTCTTAACCAAACCCAACCATCATTTTTGAAGTGGTCGGTCTTTTCCTCTTGTTCCTTGCTTTCCTTTTAGTGCCACCAAGAGTGTCCTGCTGTTCTTTTGAAGATGACTCTTGAGTAGTTAATAAAGGTGTTGGGTGGATAATTCTTAAAGGCTTGGGTTGTTTCATTTTGGGTGTACGGCTATTGGTTTTCATGGTAATTTGATGAGTTGATGGAGCGAGATTTTGCAGGAAATGTGAGAAGATGAAGATGATTTTGGAATTTAGAGTTGATTGCGTTTGAGGATGAAGGGTTTAGGGCTTGGCGTGCGAGAGTGTATAAAATGAATATGAGAGGACGTGTGTTTAAGTGATTCATGTTCCTTATTTAATTCGCGCATATGGACACAAAATGTGAAATGGAAACAGACAAATTTAGTGAAGAACTATGATGATTTAACTCCCGCTATTTTAATGGAAATTGCTGGGTAAATATATATATATTGAATATTATGATTTTTTTTTTTTTTATGAAAATGAAAAATAAATGAAAATTTTATGCTACTATAATCTGATCAAATCAAACAAGCAATCATATGAGCATTCACAGTATATACTTTTAAATGGTGCGTACCTGATCCTTTCGATAATCGATTTTTCAATCAAGATTTTGTGGTTGATCGACCTTTTTAATTTTCATTCTGACTTTAAGGATCACATATGTCACTCACTTCAATGCAGCTTGATCATGCCAAGTTCCAATCTCATTTTTTCATGTTGTTCCCTTGGAAGTGGTTTAGTCATGATATCTGCTATTTGCTCGTTTGTGTTTACATGCTTTAAAATAATATTTTTATTTTCAACATTATCCTTAAGAAAATGATGCCTAATGTGTATGTGTTTTACTCTTGAATGATGCACTGGATCTTTAGATATGCATATGGCACTGGTATTATCACAATAAATAGGAACACATTCAAATTTAATACCAAAATCTCTTAGCTGCTGTTTTATCCAAAGCATTTGGGAACAGCAAGCTGCTGCTGTTACGTATTCAGCTTCGGCAGTGGATAATGCAACAGTGTTTTGTTTCTTGGAACTCCATGAAACTAAACATGAGCCAAGAGATTGTACCATACCTGATGTACTTTTTCTATTAACTAGATCACCTGCATAATCTGCATCACTAAAACCTTTCAAATCATAAACATCACTTTTAGGATAAGATAAGGATAAGTCGTCTGTTCCCTTCAAATATCTTAGAATTCGTTTAACTGCAGTGAGATGTGATTCTTTAGAATTGGATTGAAATCTAGCACATAAACCAACACTAAAAGCAATATCAGGTCTACTAGCAGTTAGATATAATAAAGAGCCAATCATGCCTCTATACATAGTTTGATCAACATTTGTTCCATTTGGGTCTTCATCTAATCTAACATTTGTAGCCATAGGTGTGTTGTTGGTTTTAGCATTATTCAAGCCATATTTCTTGAGAAGTTCTTTTATATATTTTTGTTGGTGAATAAAGATACCATTAGCAGTTTGTTTAATTTGCAAACCAAGAAAGAAATTTAATTCTCCCATCATGCTCATTTCAAATTCAGTGTTCATAAGGTTGGCAAATTCTTTACATAGCAATTCATTTGTGGCACCAAAAATAATGTCATCAACATATATTTGAACAACTAAGATATTGGAACCTTTATTCTTAAAGAATAAGGTTTTGTCAATTTTGCCTCTTACAAAGTCATTTTGAATCAAAAACTTTGATAGTCTTTCATACCATTGCCTAGGAGCTTGTTTCAAGCCATAAAGATCTTTATCTAGCTTGTAGACATGATCAAGACAAGAGGTATTTTCAAAGCCAGGGGGTTGTTCAACAAAAACTTCTTCATCAAGAAAACCATTTAAGAAAGCATATTTCACATCCATTTGATATAATTTAAAGTTCATGAATGCAGCAAAAGAAATTAAGATTCTTATACCCTCTAACCTTGCTACCGGAGCAAATGTCTCAGTATAATAAATACCTTCTTGTTGATTGTATCCTTTGACCACGAGCCTTGCTTTGTTTCTAACAATTATTCCATGCTCATCTAGTTTATTCCGAAATACCCATTTCAAACCAATTACCTTTTTGTGTTTCGGTTTGGGTTCCAAGTGCCAAACTTTATTTCTTTCAAATTTATTTAATTCGTCTTGCATGGCCACGATCCATTCAAAATCCTTTAGAGCTTCTTCATGATTCTTGGGCTCGAGTGATGATAACTTTGATATTTCCAAGGTTTGGGCACAAATTCTCTTGTGGGAACAGTAGCATGTTCTGGTTCATGAGCTTGATTGACATTCTGTTCAGCTACTGGATCAACTTGCTCGTCTGTGGGAACAGCTGTATTGGGAACAGTCTGTTGGTCCCGTTGAACTGGCAGCTCCAGATTATGATCGGGCCTTTCTGCTTCTTCTGGAAACGGTTGTTCACCTGTTGTTCCTTGATCTTGCAATTTCAATTCTTCATCATCGTGTTCTAGATTTGCAAGACCTATCTTAAAATTATTTGTATCCTGTTCACTTGACAAAAAGTTAGTTTCATCGAAAATTATGTGAACGGATTCTTCCACGCTCATTGTTCTTTTGTTATAAACTCTGTAATCTTTACTATGTGATGAGTAGCCAAGAAATACTGCTTCATCACTTCTTTCATCAAACTTCCCTATATTTCATTTTCCATTCACATGAACAAAACATTTGCATCCAAACACACGAAAATAGGAAATATTTGGTTTAACACCTTTAAGTAGTTCATAGGGTGTCTTTGAAGTGATTGGTCTTATCAATACACGATTCAAAATATAACATGCAGTATTAACAGCTTCAGCCCAAAAATTTCTAGGTAGACCACTAGCAATTAACATGGTTCTAGCCATTTCCTCTAAAGTTCTATTTTTCCTTTCTACTACACCATTTTGTTGTGGTGTTCGTGGTGCCGAAAAATTATGACTTAATCCATGCTCATTGCAATAATTCATGAAACTTGAATTTTCGAATTCTCTTCCATGATCTGACCTTATGTGAATAATTTGATTATTGGTAGATTTTTGTATTTTGTTAGCGAAAGAAACAAACTCATTAAAGGCTTCATCTTTACTAACTAAAAATAAAATCCAAGTAAATCTACTGTAATCATCAACAATAACAAACACATATCTTTTGCCACTACGGCTTTGTGTTCTTATAGGTCCACATAGATCCATATGCAATAATTCAAGTGGTTTAGTGGTGGTCACAAAGTTCTTTGATTTAAAAGATGACCTCACTTGTTTTCCTTTGGCACAAGGATCACAATTTTCATCCTTAAGGAATTTTATAGCTGGTAGTCCTCTAACTAGGTCTTTTAATCTTAATGTATTAATCAAGGTATAACTAGCATGACCTAGACGCTTATGCCAAAGAAGTGGGTCGTCTTCTATAACGCTTAGACACGTTAGACTGGTTTTGGGAACAGTGTCCAGGTCCACAACATAAGTGTTCCCTTTTCTGATTCCCTTAAGCACGGTGTCTCCTATGTCATTCCTTGAAATAATGCACTTTTCAAAAGTAAAGTTCACAGAGTTACCTTTATAGCAAAATTGAGAAATGCTAAGTAAGTTATGTTTCAAATTCTCGACTAAAAACACATTATTGATAGCATGGGAACATGACCTTCCAACTTTTCCTTTGGCGATTATCTCACCCTTCATATTGTCACCGAAGGTTACTGTTCCCCCATCATAGGCTTCAAGTTAGAGAAATTTAGATTTGTCACTCGTCATGTGCTTGGAACACCCACTGTTGAGATACCATGAGCTGTTCCCCCTCACTTGGACCTGAAAGAAATAAATTGTTAGTTACAGGAACCCAGGCTGTCTTGGGTTCCTTGTCGATTTTACAAGAATCTTTTTTCTTAATCAGAATGTTATCGACATAATTTCTGTTGGAGACAGTGTACTGTTCCCTTTTGGTGCATTGGTCCTTCAGATGGCCAGTTCCTCCACCGAAGGAACAGATTCTGTCTCTAGAGAGATCAACGTAAACCTTTTTCTTCTTGTTATTCTTAAAGTAATTTAGGCCTTTTGAATTTTTACTTTTGGCATCTTGAATCCATTTGGGAGATTTTGATTTTCCCTTTTTCTCTTGAATTTAATTCAAGCTTACCATCATTGTTACGGTTGAATTCTAGATTCAACTTTAAATTTTGAAAATCATTGCACAAATCTTTAGATGCACCATTCAATTCTTTATTCAAGCCTAATAATTTGTATTGCGACAACTCAATATTAAGAATAACATTTTCCTTTTTAATTCTCTCCATATTTTCTTTTAGAATTATATTTTGGTCCAACAAACCTAAAAATCTGTTTTGGACATCGTATCTAAAGGTGTTTATATAGGAGACATGGTCTTTGCTTACCTTGAGTTCCTTTTCTAATTGGAGACACTTAACATTACAATTTTCAAGTTTAGCTTGTGTCTCCTTTAGCAACTCTATTAATTTATTTTTACTAAATTTGGATGGATGAAAATAAAATGAGTTAGAAATATATACCTGTTGCGGGTTTGAGAACAATTTCATTGTTGGAGTTAGTAGTGGTTACCTCAAAATCTCCAATTTCGATTACTCTCCAAACTTGATAATTTTCCGCTTTGATAAAGATCTCCATCCTATTTTTCCATTATGTATAAAATTTTCAATCGAACATGGGTGGTCTTTGAGTAGAATACCCTTCTTCCATTCGTTCGTTTATAATTGACATTTTCGGGAACACCAGGATTCTGCCCTCAGGGTTTCCTGATCTACTGGGAACAGGGCTCTGATACCAATTGTAGACTCAATTAGGAACGGGAACAACAACAAGAGGGGGGGTGAATTGTTGTTGTTACTAGTTTAAGCGTTTTTGCCCTGTTTTTGCGGAATTGAATAAAATAAATAAAGCTTAAACTTAGAGCGAAATAATTAAAAGAGACAAACGATTTTTTACGTGGAAACCTTCTAGGCCTAAATAGAAGGAAAAACCACGACCCCTCGGGATTTCTAAATTCTCCACTATGTTTAAGGCAACTCGTTACAATTACATTAAACATCTTACTTCACTCGAAGCGCATCAACTAGGCCAACTCTTCTCTCTTAAATTACTTCACTCAAAGCAACAAATTTAGCTTCACTAAAAGCTAATTCTCACCACTAGCTTCACTAGAAGCTTTCTCCTTAGCTTTACTCAAAGCTAATCTCTTCTCTAGCTTCATTAAAAGCTATCTAATTTCCCCTTAGACTCACCCGATTCTAATTACAAATTCTCTCAAAAACCCTTACAAAAGGATAAAAATTCTCTAAAATAAAATCAATGAGTTGCACAAGAAAATATTATAAATTAATTGGCATTTTAAAAACAAAATTTTCTTGTAAAAATTCTCCCAAAATTACGTATGATTTAATGGCTCATACTAAGGCGAGTTTTTAAGAATAACCGAGCCCACTATTTATAGAGCTAAAATCCCTAAGAATAAGGAATATTCCAATCCATTATTCCATTATCAAAAAGATCATGGGAGTAATGTGGATTAACCAAACACACGGTTATTTGATTAAGTCAAATCATATAGAAATAACCGCTGTTCCCATTTGCCTAAGCTAGCTTCTGTTCCTTTCAAGCAGCAGTTTCTTCAATAGCTGTTCCTGTTCCAGTACTAATTGCTGGAACGTGTTTGCTATAAATAGAAACGGTTATGCTTATTACGAATGGTTACTCGCTAACTTGTAGGTATAAAGACGGTTAAGAATGATAACTAAGACCCATTCAACAACAACTAATTCTATTTTTAGTAAATCCAATATTTACTAAAAATAGATCCTAAAATAAAGGATCTTTATTTAGAGGCTCATACGTAAAGTAATTTTTAGAAAACCTTTTGCCAATTAATTATAATAATTAATAAATGAAACAAATCAACTTTATTTAATACATTAACTAAAAATAATATTTATAAATAAATAGCCAGAATTTCCAATTAACGTAGGCTGACTCCAGTTCAGGAACAGTGCGCTGTTTCCAGAATCCAGTTTTGCTAGAACATCCAACTTAGGAACAGTAGACCTGCTGTCTCCATTTTACATCCCAAGCGATATACTTCTTCTAACATTCCTTGAATCCTTTTGACACGTGCATTCCCATGAACTAAGCCATAGGTACTATCAACGATCACAATTAATCGGATATCGACCTGCACACAATCTCTAAACACATATTTGCTTAAATGTAGTCATCATCAAAACTCAAGAGGTCCAACAGGGTCCTTAATGGGTCTTATACAAAGCCTCTTTGATTTGTCAAAATTGAACCTTTTTCGAGTTTTTTTGTATTTTTGTAAGCAACTTATTATCTGATTACTAATACTTGTTCGAAGTCGTACAATATAATGAAACTATTATGAAAATATATTGGGCAAACCATAACAAGTTAATGTTGAATAAAGTCGTACAAGTCAAGTGCTACAGATCTGTACGTACTAATTCAACATCTTCTTCAATCCCTATGTCCTCCTTTACCTTCGAGGCTTCCACCCTCTTTCCTTCTTAGAATATCTAGAAATTTAACATATTTTTAAATATGTCAAAATACCCGGTAATTGAGAATGACTATGACAATTCAAAATTTTAAATTTTAAAGTTTAAAAGTTTAGGGTCCGGGTCCGGGTCTTCACCTTAGAACCCGGACCCGGACCCGGACCCGTAAAAAAATTTGGATCCAGACCTGGACCTGGATCCGACGGGTCTCAAAATTTAAGACCCAGACCCTTATAAAAGGGGCGGGTCCGGGGCGGGTCCTACAGGGTCCTGGACCCATGACCATCCCTAGTTATGAGTATTAACCAAATGAACTTACTTAAGTGTTAAGATTATCGAATTGTATAAAGTGACGGTAACGTACTTCTGTCAGGATCGAAAATGGTATCTTAATGACTTAAAAGTATGGAACAGAAAAAGAATACAGTAAAAGTATACGGTGGTGTCAATTAATTATAAGTTTGTACTTAAATTATTATTTTGTATATGTAGCGTATAATTTCTGTATTTTGAGCTGGATAGGAAGTTATGCTCGACGTTAAGCGTTGACCAATTCAATACACTGTCATCCATATCATGGATGACAATATTTTGAAGGATTTAGTTCAGGTTCCGATCCAGGCTGCAACAATTACTATTTATCGAGAACTTAGCTGCTTTTTGTATCTTTATTGATGATTTGATGATGATGTATTTTTTTCATTTTGAGTTATCAAATGTAATATTTTACTTTTGTATTAAATAGTTTCTATTTTTATTTTTTAAAATTTTTAATAGTTCGGCATTTTGAGATTTCCGCAATATTTTTGTATTAAACATTATTATTAAATGTTTATTATGTATTGAGATTGCCGCTCCTATTACAATAACGAACAAGAGAAAAAGTACTTTATTCACCGTTAGTAACAACGAACAAAGAGGGACAATGTCATAGCATTTGAAAGGACAAGAAAACTTAAACACAATGTTTATTCGCTTTACTAACGGCGAACAAACTATCATTTGATTTTTTTTGTCAATTTAAATGTTTTGAATGGTCTTTCTTTGTTTGCTTTTATCAACAACTATCAAAGTGACAACGAACATACCTGACCTTTTAGGTTCGGACATGAAAACACTTATTTCTGTGAACTAAAATTTTTCAAAGTGTATTTTGAGATTTTTTTCATGAAAAAAAGCTTTATTTTATTCAATGTTTCGAGGAGAATCGTGTTGTTGCGAGAAAGCTGAACAAGCAATACTTTTGGGCTTTGACAATCAACAATGGGCATGCACAGTGACTGCACCATATTGAGAAGGCTGAAAGTACAAATCTTTATTCAATCTGTATCTCATCTTATGAAGGTGAGTTGTCTAGTATACTCTTAAATGATTTTCTATGTTCAAATTTCACCATCATTATTGCTTCTTCTTTTGTGATTGTGGTGTTTCTTATTTAGCTAATGTGACAACACTTGCCATTTAACTGTTTGATGAAATGCTTCATAGAAACACAGTTGTTTCCCACCACTTTTTGGTTTCTTTTACATTTTCACTTGCATTTTTCACATTTCACCCTATAAAAAGCATACTTCCAATTCCAAGTGCTCCAATATGCTTTTAATCTTTTTTGGGATGGTATTTCATATTAGGGTTTCTGTTGCGGATTGGATTGTTATTATTAATATTGTTGTGAAAGTGTAAAAGTTTAAGTTGTTATAATTCTTATAAAGATACAAGAGAACAAATGTTTGAAACTATTGTAAAAACAAATCTTGTAATTAACAATCTAGAATGTCGCTGAGTGGTAAGGTGTAGAAGGCTCTAGATTAAGGTACACTAAGATTATAATTAGGCAAGCAACCGACATTATAAATAGGAAGTTGGGATAGTGAATTGAGGTGTATCAGTGAATAGCATTCACCAATCACCACTGATTGTACGACTATGCACAAAAATACGAGAGTTGTGAGAGTAAAGTGAAGCATGAACTCAAATAGAGAACGAGAGATAAGTGTGTTCAAGTACAAGTGTGAACAGTTGTCCCACCAAAAATATTATTCTATGATTTATAATGTAATTCCTATTTGTGACTCGTATGATTTTATATAATATTATTTGAGTTCATCATAAATTATGCGTGCCTCAAAATTTCCCTCAACAAATTATAAAGAGAAGTGTGGATCTTTGAGCTAGCATACCCTAATTATGAACAATAAAAAAGTGGAAGAAAAATCTTATGCGATAAAATTGTTGTTCTTATCATGATTTAAACCCATCTAGGTTGATAGTTAAAAATTGGATCAAAAGGGTGGCTGGAAGTGCGACAAACAAATGCACAGACGAAAAAAGACATCAAAATACGGAAAATCCTTTTACTGTAGATAAACTTTAGTTTTTATATGATTGAAGCAACCTACAACTTAATACATGTTACTTATGACCGGAAGTACATGTTACTTACGACCGGAAGCCTGCTATTTAATTTGTATGGGGGGTCATCATTTGCAATTTAACCTAGAGCTTCTAAAAAGTCAAGAATCTCGTTTGCGAATTTAGGACAGAGATGAAAAGTAGCAAACTCGAAACTTGTAACACCATATCAACGTATTTTTTTATTAGGCTTGTTCTTTTTCTTTTATTTTTAATTATATGCATAAATTGATTAACTGTAACTCATGTTTGTATATACAATTATACGGTGATACTCCTACTTGTATCACTATTTTGATGTTGACAAAATTAATAGACATGTTAGGGTTTTCACGAACTTATGTGCTGTTATTCTTAAACATTAATGTACAATGTGAATCCTTAATAGTCATTAGTTTAGTATTTTTTTATCAACTCAAATTATAAGTAAGTATAATTTAAGTGATCATAATAAATAAAGTTAATGCATGTGACTAAGGCTCCGAGTATAGATTGGTTACATGCGTTATTTTTTTAGAAATTCTGGGAGGTAGTTGGTAAGGATGTTGTTCAGTTTACATGAAATTGGTGGGAGGGAAAATGTGCCCGTTGGCCTGGAGACAGTTGATAAGATTGCATCCAAAACATTAGGCTAACGCCATTTCTAAGTAGCTTGATCTCGGTGAATCAAAGTGTGTTTATTCCCAAACGATTGCTTATGGATAATGCTCTTTTGGCCGTTGAGGTTTTCCATGCTATGAAGAGGAGAGGAACAGGGAAGAATAGCTCTTTTGCTTTGAAGTTAGATATGAGCAAAGCATATAATCGGATGAGTGGAGTTTTTTGGAGAGAGTTATGATATAGATGGGTTTTAGTGATGATTGGACAAAGAGAGTCATGAGCTGCATCATAAGCGTGAATTATTTATTCAAGTTTAACGAACGTATAATTGGTTCGTTTAATCCTTCCCGGGGGTTGAGACAAGGTGGCCCTCTTTCTCCAAAATTATCTATTATTTGTGCTGATGCTTTTTCTTCTACGTTGGCTAGGGCGGTATCTCATAAATCTATTAGTGGAGTTCGGGTTTGCAATGGGGCCCAAGTATTTCCCACTTGTTTTTTGCCGATGACAAGCTATTGTTGATATGTTTGGGGTGAAAATGTGAGTAAGCATGAAAAATATCTAGGGTTACCAACTCTTATTGGTTGATCCAAAAAGGGGATTTTCTCAAGGCTGGAAGAGAGGATTTGAAAAAAAAATTAAAAGGTTGGAAAGGGAAACTACTTTCTTGTCTCGAGAAAGAAACTATTATTAAAGTTGTGGCTGAGGTCATTCTGACTTACATGATGAGTATTTTTAAGATTCCGGTGGGAGTCATTGATGACGTTCATGCAATGCTTACAAGATTCTGCTGAGGGTCGTTGGAGACCGACACGAAGATTCATCGGCTTAGTTGGGATAAGTTATGCTATCCCAAGGGTAAGGGGGGTATGGGTTTTTGTAACCTAAAATGTTTTAACCTAGCAATGTTGGTGAAGCAAATGTGCAGATTATGTTTGGGGACTACTGTTGGGAGAGGTTCAAAGCAAGATATTATAAGAAGGTATATGTTCTTGATGGCAAGTTAGGTTATGACCCGGTTTTATCTTGGAGGTGCATTTGGAGATCGAAGTATCTGATCAGGGTTGGTAACGGGTTCTCAAAAACAAGTGGATTTCGGATGGAGAAAGATATAGAACGCCTCATGCCCCTGTAGTAGCGGACTCCTCGTGTAAAGTTGCGGACGTGTTTAATTTTGAAGAGTCGGAATGGCATCAAGTCCATTCACCTTTCTTGCGTGTGGCTAAAGGACGAATCATTTTGATGGCTTACCAAAGATGGTATGGATGTTCGTACGGGTTATTGGTTGGGGTTATTGGGTGTTACCAAAGCCCGAGAATATGCGAGGGGCTATGCTGCTAATAATGGGTGGAAGCATGTTTGGCATATTGATGGCCCCCCCCAAAACTCTGCCACTTTGTTTGGAGGGCTTGTAACCACATCTTAGTTGTGAATGTGATCAGATTTAATAGATGTATTTCTTATTCTAATTGTTTAGGCTGCAATGGTAGGCCAAACACCATTCTCCATGCTCTGATTTTTTGCTTGGAAGCATACTCCTTTTGCTGCAGTTCTAAGTGATGCCCCAATGCAATCCTTCATGGAGTTCTTATGGATTAAGTCTCATACTAGCAAGGAGGAATTCACTTCAATAATTGTGGGCTGCGTGGTTTTGACGGAATAAGACGCTCTTTGAGAACATTCAGTTGGATCCTAGTACTAATTTAACCACTTTCTCAAGCTACTGCATGATTATCACAATCACAGGTATTCGGTTAGAGTCGTGGTGCATTGTGCTCCAACTGTGGCAAGTGCTAAGAGCTTGCATAGACCTTGGAATGGGTGGGTAAAAGTTAACTTTGATGTTCATATTTTGGATGGGGTCTACGCTGGACTGGAGGTGATGCTCAGAGACTGGCAAGGAGCTATCCAAGTATGTGGTGCTCGAAGGGTCTAGGCTAATGGAAGGCTGATTTGGACAAGGTGGCAGCAACTCTTTATGGAGTTCAACTTTCTATTAGATGTGGGTTCACGCACATACAACGGTAGGGAGACTCCTTGACTGTGGTGTCGAGTCAGTGTGGTGTGTCGCCTATTTATTTGTTTTTAGATGATATTAAGATCCAGTTGAGTCTTTTGATGGCTATTCATATTCTCATGTTTGTAGAGCGGGTAATACTGTTGCTCATACTATAGCTAGATGGGATCCATTAGACTCCAATGAGAAAATCTATATTAACTGCGATTTCAAAAAAAAAAAAAAAAAAAAAACAGAAGACTTTTCAAAAATAATAACCATTTTCTACTAAAATTACTAGACTTTCCTACATATTTCTTTTTTTGTATTTTTGTTTTGGTGGTGCTGTGGGAGAGAGGGAAGGAATAAGAGGTCAGGGTTGTTATAGGTCAAACGTTCATTTTGTGGGCAGGTAATACTGTTGCTCATACTATAGCTAGATGGGATCCATTAGACTCCAATGAGAAAATCTATATTAACTGCGATTTCAAAAAAAAAAAAAAAAAAAACAGAAGACTTTTCAAAAATAATAACCATTTTCTACTAAAATTACTAGACTTTCCTACATATTTCTTTTTTTGTATTTTTGTTTTGGTGGTGCTGTGGGAGAGAGGGAAGGAATGAGAGGTCAGGGTTGTTATAGGTCAAACGTTCATTTTGTGGGCAGGTAATACTGTTGCTCATACTATAGCTAGATGGGATCCATTAGACTCCAATGAGAAAATCTATATTAACTGCGATTTCAAAAAAAAAAAAAAAAAAAAACAGAAGACTTTTCAAAAATAATAACCATTTTCTACTAAAATTACTAGACTTTCCTACATATTTCTTTTTTTGTATTTTTGTTTTGGTGGTGCTGTGGGAGAGAGGGAAGGAATGAGAGGTCAGGGTTGTTATAGGTCAAACGTTCATTTTGTGGGCAGGTAATACTGTTGCTCATACTATAGCTAGATGGGATCCATTAGACTCCAATGAGAAAATCTATATTAACTGCGATTTCAAAAAAAAAAAAAAAAAAAAAAAACAGAAGACTTTTCAAAAATAATAACCATTTTCTACTAAAATTACTAGACTTTCCTACATATTTCTTTTTTTGTATTTTTGTTTTGGTGGTGCTGTGGGAGAGAGGGAAGGAATGAGAGGTCAGGGTTGTTATAGGTCAAACGTTCATTTTGTGGGCAAAACCATTCACATGATGATGATGATTTATAGAGGAAAAAGATGATGAGCCCACATCTGAGTAAAAGGAGTATAGATTGTGACATTAAACACTTCGATCACAATGAAAAAGACAAATTATATTGTTTCAAGAAACAACTTAAGTGGAATTCAAATAGCTCTTGTTTATGGCCATCAAAGTGTCTCCTTTTCTAAGAAAATCAAAGGCTTATTCTGCTTTTTTTTGCTAGTGATTGTAAATACTCTTGATGCATATGTCAAGCCATAATCTCAAATCAACCACTATCCATGATTCCATGTTAATATAACATCAAAATTTGTGATCTTGAGGTTGCAGGAAACCATTGTAGCCATCGCTATATTGGGAGCTATAAACGACGCAATAAATGATATGTTTGAAAGAACATTGTATTGATCTTACTTTATTTCTGTGGGCATAAACACTGTCTATATGCTAGTCCTACAACTGTCCAGTTCACAAAATTTGCGTCAAAAACTGCTTTATCTTTCTGGCATCATTACCGGTCATCACATGGTTAGTTCTTGTGTTAGTATGGTGTTTGTTGATAAGGTTGGTAGGAGAAAGCTAATGTTCATCCATATCTTAGGACTATTTACCTGCCTTATCATCTTAGCTGGGTTATTTCACCATACTGCTGCAACTGAAGCTAAGATTAGGTATCACGAATCTGCTCATTTGGTGTGAGAGCATCAACTCTCTTAGACTTGTCAGACTTGCTTGAACACTCAGATTGTAAATTTTTGCCAATAAACATTATCTGGCTGGTAAAGGTGCATATCTTCTGGTTTAACAAAACCCCGGCTTGTGAAATCTTCCACTGTGACCGATTGGTTAGATCATTAATTCTTTATCATTATTGGTATTCAACTTGTTTACATTAGGCCAATACACTATATCCATATACGAGGTCCCACTTAGTGGTATTAGGCTCATTTTGTTGCATCAGAATACTTGTCATGACTTTCATATTATCATATATGGTGTCTTTATCAAAGTCAATGCCATTATACCCTTTGCTCTGCTTTAGGGGTATCCTATAACTTTATTGGGGCTACAAAAATAGTCCAATAAACTACTATGGATCATGCTGTTGGTATGTTCATTTACTTGTCAAGACCCTAGACTGGTATGTTATACTGTATAAGCAAAGGCATATTACCGCATTTTGAACCATAATTACCTGTACAATGGACTAACGGAGACATGGAGATTAAGGAGAGTGATAAGGTATGGGAACAATTGTATTTTCACTTAGTGCTGGAGACCAAAGGGTTGAGGAGGAGGAGGAGGATCAAATGCTTTAACAAAGGTTCAATCCTCGTTTGTGTCTCAGATTCTATAAAGATAAGGAGATCACTAGGCCAGCAACTGAGGTTAAAATATGGTATGGAGTAAGATCAGTGATCCCTATTTGTTCCTTGTCTTACAAGTAAGTTTCTTTTACTTTCTGCAATTTATGTAAACTATGATACGAGTTCCAATGTTTGCAAATGCACTGATGATACTACAACTAGTCTTGCGAGAGACCGTATCTCAAAGAGATGACCTCAAAATAAGAAGCCCATGTTCTTATTTTCTCTTTAATTTGTATTAATTCGGCTTTTAGCTCATATATTTAATGCGTTTCTTATAATGACCGTCTCTCACAACAATTTCTGCTGATGCTATTGTTTTTTGTTTAATATCAGTTTTATATTCTTAGGTGTAAACTCTGATAGGCATTCTTTCCTGAATTTTTGGTATGTTGATTATCTTTAGATGTTTTTACTGGTAGAAAAATTCCACTCTACTTCTTTGTTTATCTAGGTAGAATATCTTATTTAAGTTTTCACATAACATAATATACACTACTCCTGTATTTCTATTCTAACCATAGCATGTAAATGCATTCTCCATGTTATGGGCCTTAGGGCATACAGTAGCTGGACAAATGACTTTAATTTGACCTTCTATTCACAGTATGATAAGTTCAATTCGGGAAATGATAATTTAGTTTGAATTTACTTTTTGTGGTTTAAATTTGTCCAAAAAAGGAAAAAATAAGAAAAATAGGAAAAGAATGGCCAAGTAATGAACTGCAACTTGCAGGTGTGGACAACGAGTCATCTATTACTAATTATAGTGAACTTGTGAACAACAACAACATCCGATTACCTCAATGTAATTACATGACTCTCACGGTCTCACCTATATATGCAGGTTGTTTCCAATTGACAAGCATCATTTACAATTTCACGCAATAAAATGTCCACATGATTTCACGAACCAATTTAATATATTCTAATATAATTTATGAACTTATAAAACATTTTACATACCCCAGTCATAAAATATTAAGATTATAGAAGTACAGAGTACTTAGAAGAAGACAAGAATCCATACAATTGCTGAAAAGTTTACTAAAGGAGTTTTCTGTGTTTGGCATAAGTATTATACTTTTGGGTGGTTGCTGCTTGACCTGTTGCTGGTACATTCATCACATGTAATAATACATCAAAATCAATCATCCAAAAATATACTTCCTCTATTTCTTCAATATGCACTTCTTCACAAAACATGCATGCCAGTGCACTTTTTCAACTATGTGACATTAATAATTAGTTTCACGTCATTAATTTCTGTGTTTGGTATTAAGTTTAGGTTTGCTGCATTCATCAAAATTAGTCTATGGAAGTCACAAGATTAATAGAGAATAGACTGGACCTTTTGTTCATGCTCTAAAGCAGAGCATCTGGTTCTTATCTGCATGCTGCTATTCTTTAAGATTTTATACCAAAAAGAGCTCAAAAATAATTTCTCTCTTCTAAAAGAAGTAACTTAAGCTAGATAAGTGTGCCCCGAGAACTGAACTTGACTTAAGTGATTCCCTGAATCTAATTTTAGGTGACAGTTCTTAATCATTTCTCAAACAAATAGCAACCAAGATAGAAGAATGTAAACAAAATTGGACATAGAAAATAGCCTATTTTGGGCTTCACTGAACCATCTCATATCACCTTACAATGAGAAAAATTACAATTGACAGAAGGGAATTGTAAATTTTTTAACATTCCCTAATAATAGGTGCTAAGTTTCATGAAATTTGTAGTAGAAACCAAGGCGGATCATGGTGACCTCCATAAAATCTCCTTTCTATTACATCGCTCCACCTGTTCAGAAAAGAGAAAAATAATCCTTAAATATGATTTTTAAAATATCAGTATAAATATTAAATCAGCTTAGCCAAATAAGAATTTTACTAGTGAAACAAAGATAAATAACTTTTCTAGATTAAAAAAGAGATATCTTACCAAAATCTCTTGGTAATCTGCACTTGTAACATTCCATCCTGCACGCGTAGTTGTGTAAACCACAACCAGGTCTGCAGCCAGTAATAAGCCGATTTTAGTCATTAAACAGCAAATGTAGTGTGAGAAATCCTAGTTCAGATTATGATTTCCAAGGAAAAAAATATTTAATGATAGAGTATATATCATATATCTTAGGGATTAATTATGATTTTAAGCTTTTGATTTTATCCCCTAGATATATTATATATAAATTACCTGACGCAAATCCAATCACCAGCTTTCCACCCAGGAAGGAGTTGTTGCTGCTGTTCTGAGCTATATCCCCCAGTTCCCATCATGTCACAAGTTCCATAGCCAACACCAACTGTCCCATAATCACATTTAAGATTTCCACACCGGAAGCAGCTTGTACGGCTAGCATAATTATGAGCCCCGCAATTCATGCTTTGGCAATACCAATCTCCTGCTAACACTTCTGTCCTGCTTACTTTTGTGTTGGAAACATAATATGGGATATCAGCCTGGCTTCCGTACTTTGGAAAGCTACACTTCTGGCATGATTCTCGCTTCTTAAAGTTCACATGTTGGCATGCACCACATAACCAGTCCCCTGGAGAGCTCATTATGGCCTTTACCTGTATTTTAACCAATAGGAGACACCCAAAAATTGATAATCAATAACACTGTTGCACTACTCTCAAGGAACCTAATCAACTAAAAGCATAAGATTATGGTTGAGGCTTCACATGAGAGCCCTTTGGATTATAAATTTGAATGCAACACAATCCCTTAGCTTCTTATACTTGATGCTACAAGGGTTAATGAGATTCGAACCCGTGACTAATTGTCACGTTAGCTTCAATACCATGTCAAGAGACCGATTCAACGGAAAGCTTTAAAATTTTTGGTTGAGGCCTCAGGTTATGTTATATACTCAATTACATGATATCTTATATACTCTATCATGTACTAGTGAATTTAAATCATATTTTACTTATTTTCTTTTCCTTTTAGTTTAGTGTGAATTCTTATAGTGAGTTAGTATGCTTAAGGAAGCAATAATCTAGAGCATTGTTTTCTACAAGAAGTGAAAAGCTTGTGAAGTACTAACCTGAGAAAATTAGTAGCTTTGAGAAAAAGGAAAAGACTGAAAGCAGTGACTGCTGGGTGTTGCTAGCTAGAGAAATGTTGAAGAAGTTGGTGAGTGTTTGGTCTGTTAAGTGGCAAGCCTTTATATAGTAGTTGAGGGACTCTCTTTTTTTTTGGTGGGGTCCTGAGTATAATGTGCACATCATGTTATAGGAGCATTTTTTTGGCCTGCTTCACTCAGTCGTTTCCTTAAAACTGGGATTCCCTGGTATGGGTAGACACTATTTAAGGATATATTTCAGGTGTCTGAACTCTGCTGCATTTCAGAAAAAGGGTGTTTTTATATTATTATTATTATTATTAAACAAGTTCATGCACACATCCTCATTTATGGGAGAAGCTAGTAATCTGTTTATCCTCTTCTGCGCTTTATTCCCTCTGTGTTTTTCATCTTGTTTTCACAGATATCCAATACTATGAAGGTGTTATTTGGGGTGGGAGGGATTAGAGAATAGAGATTTTTCACATGGACACGGCTCTTTCAATTTTCGACTCTGTTTTTGATCGTCCAAATTCTTAAGAAAAGTTTAATTGAGTTAAGTACTTTTAGTTGTCTGAAAATAACTGTTACGCCTATTGTTCTTCAATATCCTGAAAATGTTGTAACATTTTCTAAAATAAAACGGTTTATAACTGGACTTTGACCATTAGGAGCATGGGAAATTGGGAATGACTAAACTCTTAACAATGATAAACTTTAAGGTTTATTTTCTTTTTTGAGAAGTAGTTGGAGGATACTATGGCATGCTGCTTGTTTTTGGCAAGAAGCAGTAGCTGCTGCAATAACACATGTTTTCTTGTTTACAAAATGAAGAACAGGGAGTGGTGATGCATGCCGTGCATCAAACATTTGGATCTTAGCAATTTTGTTTGTTATATGTTTATTAATTACTACTTGTTTATTATGGCAAGGAACATGTTTGTTATCTGTATATGTTTAGGAGATATTTTAACGGTTCAAGTCAAATTAATTTATCAAGAAGTTATTAGAGGCAGACCTGGGTCATTTGAATAAAATCCTATTAATAATAGTCAAGTTGGTTTAGCACACATGTCGAGGTTTGTGTATAGCTCATTCTATTCTAATATTTTGAATTTGAAGTTCATTTTTAAACTGAGATAAGCTGTTTTTTCCTGTCCTTTTCTTTTTTGGAAGGTTGGGGTTGCAAGAATCATTCTCCGTCTTGTTGCTCCATTTGGATACAGGACTGAAAAGTGTATGCAGCTGTGCCAATATGAAGTAAATAAGCAAGTAGTGACTTGTAAGGCCACTTTCATCGACAAACCTAATTAGCAATAACAATTATTTTCTTAAAAACAAAAGGAAAAAAGAATAGTCCCATGCAAAAATACGAAAATACGATAACAGTGGTGATTGCGGTAATGGACAAGGTGTGATACGGTTACCTTAACGTCAAATATCCACCTAAGCATGAGATATCCATCAAATCGGTCCATAATGTGTTTTCTTTTACACCTTTAAAACAAATACATGTTTGGCTTTTTGTTAAACCTTTACAAAGCGGTTGATGTAATGTTGCCTTATTTTTGCACTATGACCTGGTTTCCGTCAGAGTTTTGACACTGTTTGTTTCTTTGTTGAATTTCCCCTTGTTGTAAAAAGCATCCAGGTGCAGTGATGTTAGTTGTGGCCTTATTAAGCTAGGGCATCACAATTTAGAGATGAAAACTTTTATTTTTCCTTTTACTTAGCAAAACGCGTAGAGAACGTATAGAAAAAGGAAGGGCAACAGGGACTTTTGGGTGTATGACTGCTGTCAGGATGGGGATTCTTTTCAGTATTATTTGAGGAGCCATTTTTGCAATGACCACAGGTAAAGAATAAATGAATGGGAGTGAGGGCTCAACTGTCTTTTAAGGTTTTTCCTTTATTTCTTCCTTCATGTGAAGAATATTCAGTATGCTTGTTTTGATGATGAGGATTCTCTCTTATCAAAATATTGAGTCAACATAGAAGTAATCTAAGCGGAAAATCGACGACGTTTGCCATGTCATCACTCAGTCTGCCGTCTCCTCATGAGGGGTTGGTATGGCCTCCATGTTGTCTTTCTTGTTTCTATGTTCTGCCACTCCGGCATATTCTCTTCTACCTTTCAGTCAAAGGATGACATTTTACTTAATTGTGTTGTGTGTCATCTCAAGAGACTAACTTAACAAAACTTGAGTCGATGATTGAAGCCTTAGGATAATGATGTTGTATACTCTAATGCACCTCTCGTGCAGAGCCCCCCTTAGGGGAGAAGTATTGAACACGGATCCTCCCCGTAGGCTAAATACTCCATTTGAGATGAGGCGTGAATAAAATTCGAACGTGTGACCTTTGGTTACGTTGGCTTCTATAATACCATATCAAAGAACCAAAAAGCTTAAACTTATGGTTGAAGCTCTAGTATATGTTACATACTCTACACGGGGACACCTAATAAAGTTTATTTAAAATCATTCTTTTTCAAAGCACTGCATCATCTTGAGCATAATGTAAGTTCTTTTATCCTCCTAGTCATGAATTGCCAGATTTTTATATGATGATAAATGAGCTTAAAACTTCATGTAGAATCAGTTGAACTAATCACTATATAATTTTTTTGAAGTAGTAAGCTAACTGCATCTAGGTTTCTGCCTTTCAATAGCAGGATAAAAGCTTTCTGACAGTGGAACCACAATTTGCAGTTGTCTGACATTTTCATCAATATCCTTTGGTATATCTTGGAGTGTAAAAATGGACCACTAAATGGTTTGTTCCTAAGAATATGTCTGTGGGTTCTTTTTTCTTGAATTGTGAGCTAAGATAAATTTATTTTTAAAAAGTACATATAAATTATCATCTGAACTCACTTATTGGTTCATATAGTTGATTCCAATCTTTTGGAAATAAGGGTCGGGCATTATTGTTAATGAAGTACGTATTATGCACGTCCCGGCCAACAGTCATTTAAAGTATCACTGTCGCGTGATCGTCTCTCGGATTGGATTGTTCCTCTTCAGAGTGGTTTTTGATCCTTAGTAGTGATACCACCCAAGGGACAAAGTAGGTTAATTGTTGCTGTAGGATTTTGTTAATGATATTCAAAGATATTATCAAAAAAATCAAGCCAATAATCTTGTTCTGTTATACTAACTTTTTAAGTTTTACAGGTGTAGCCTCAGAAAGGACAGGTAAGCCATGTCAGAATTACACTTTCAGGACAGTTAGACAGCATCAACATTTGATATGAGTTTTCTTTGAATTATTGCACTAAAGAGAATCCTAAACTTAGAACCCTGAAGATTTTTCTTCTCTTTTCACTTCCTTTTCTTTACTTCAACTATGTTCATGAAGACTGTATTCATAGCTTTGAAATCATTTTATTTCCGATTTTCCTGAATTTTGTGGATCTTTTCATGTCATATTAACGAGATGTTTTCACGAGAACTACGTGAACCTTCTCGTTTAAAAAAAAAAAAGGAGTTAAAGTCCAATGTTTTGCTATGATGTTATGTGCATCAGATTCACTATATATCCTTTCACATGAGAAGATTGAAAGTTTTTAAAAGTCCAAAGTGAAAGTTGTCCCCTCTCAAATAACATCTTCCCCTTATAACACCTTGGTAGAAGTGGATATTGGATGATTGAAGAGAATATAAACACAAAGAACTTTACAAGAAGTGGGAATCTGAAAAGATAAGGGGTTAATTTTTACTAATTAAATCATCAGCTCATGTTAATTCGCTTGCTAAATTATAGTATGATTAAGTATTACACATAATGTTATATTCATGAAGATCTTTTGAACTTAATATAGAAATAAAACGTGTGTTTATCAGTAACTTTCCGCATTAGAATCCTGTTCTAATAGACTGCATCATAAAGGTCATGCTAATCACTTCACTGTGTTTTTTTGCTTACTGTTAACATCAATAATTACAGATCATATTCTGGTATTTGAAGATCGGATGAACAGTTGGTCTTTTCTGAGGGTTCAGTTAGTAATTTTCAACTTTTGGAATCCTGTTTAAGGAAGAAGCTACATGAAAAAGATAGAAGGAAGAAGGGGACAATGAAGATGACGCTAACATTTATGTCCCTACACAGGTAGCCTAAATTCAGTTATAAAAGGGGCCTTGTTCTTTACTCAATAAAAACCATTCATAGTTCACAACTTTACACTTTGTTGGTTCTTCCGTTGAAAATTTCCTCTATTCATAATCTCGAATTATTGTATAGTTTTATTCCAGGTAAACATGGACTCGAGAAATCATTACTTGTTAATAATGACTAGTATGTAAAAATTATAAAGCAAATGATAGGACATTAAACTTTTCATTGTACAGGACAATAGGACACTTTAATGAAGTAATATCGTTAATGAACCTAAACTTACGTTATTGTTTCTGTTTTCGACAAAATGTAATGCGTTATTTCGTGTGGGGGTGTTTTCAGGGAAGGAAATGAGCTGGGCAGGGGACTGGATGTGTGGAGCATGCCAGCACATTAACTTCAAGAAGCGAGATGTGTGCCAACGATGTGGGTATTCCAAGTATGGAGGGCAAATCGATGCCTCATCATACGGATACAATACCAACAGCAACAGGACTGAAGTATTGGCAGGGGACTGGTACTGCCAGGCTTATAATTGTAGGTCCCACAACTACGCTAGCAGGATGAACTGCTTCAGGTGTGGTATGCAGAAACCCGAGTATGCTCTTGGATGCTCGGGAGCTAGCAATGTCATCTCCTCCAGTGCAGGATATGTTTCTGAGGCTAATCTTCCTGGATGGAAGACTGGTGACTGGGTTTGCACCAGGTAAATTCCTTTATGTGTGCCATATTTCAATAATGCAAGCTGATTTAGACGCGAAGAACGAAAAAGACAGTGACATTTTATCAACACTATTATCATTATTGATATGCAGACCAGGATGTGGTGTGCACAACTATGCATGCAGGACGGAGTGTTTCAGGTGCAAAATGCCGCAACATTTTTGTAAGAAATCTTCTTTAAAGCTACTTCATTAGATTGTATAATTTTTGGTTTTTAAAGACATGTTTTGCCTTTGTAGGAGGAATGTATTACGAGAAGTGTTGAAGAATTCGATTTCATAATTATCATTAAGATATTGATTTGTATTCTGATTAGCACTAACAAGGAGGTTTAATTGAAGTTTTGTAACTAATTCTATTGGCTTGTTCCTTACTTTTTTGTGCTCATATTCTCTAAAACGTCTTCTTGACATGTGTATGTTTCTTGAGGATGGAATTAAGCCATTTTCTTTTCTTTCCTCAAAATTGTTCTTGCCCTTATTCCAAGTATCATCTTGTCACAAGGCTATTGCTCTTCAAATACTTTTGAGACTAAAGAAGATTTTGTATATTTAAGTTTCGATTACTAAGTTACGTGATAGAGTATTATGTCCAAGTATAATGCAACTCTCGAATTTGGGTTATGGTGATAGTCGTGAAACTATTTTTGCAGTTAATAAGGATAATTTTGCAATTTTTGCGGTTATAATAATGGTGATAATAACCTTAGGTGCATGTACAGTGTAGTTAACGAAATCAGTTAGCATCACTTAAATACAAAATAAAATTAAATAGTACATGTAAATATACCTTAGATGAGCTTGTAAGTATATTATCTTCTACATGAGTTTATAAGGTTTGAAACCTAGTTTTTATTTTTCCATTTCGAAACCAATTGTTGTACCAGTTTCCAGATAATCCCTCATTCCTTATAAATATATTATTTTTAAAGAAAAGCTTCTATTAATCTTCCTACAATAATCCCAAATTTTGATTAACCATAAATAATTTCAACTTTTAGGTCACTTAACAAAGAATATTGTTGCTCAAATAGTGATCGACTTTTAAGGTTAATTGCTAAAACAAATGAAATCAAAAATCAAAAATATTAAAAATTAAAACTTAAGATCAAAAAATAATATCACTTGATTTCATTTTTAATTTTTTTTTTATTTTTCTACAATTTAAGTTTGTATTTACTTTCTAATTTTTTATGTTGTTGTATACGTAAGAAGTTACCTTGGTGCATTCTTAGCAAACAACTCATATAGTTGAGATTATTCATGTTCAATCAAAAATTGGGATTATTGTAGAGAAATGAGTAAGATATTGGATTATTTTGGGTAAACTTTCCTAGTTTTAATGAATTTCTTCAATTGACATCTACATTTTTAATGAATTAGTCAATAATATCTCTATACTTAAATTATTAAATATGACTAACTACTTTTAGTCCCATACTAATCACATATAACATCTGAAGTGAAAGCCTCTAAGAGGTTCAACAATGAAAAACAAATGAAAAATATAATGCAGAGATGAACACAAGGGTTTATGAGGTATCTTGGATACCTCTCCCTCAAATATAGTTTTATTATATTGAAATTCAATAATTACAATGTAATAAATCTCCCCTTATCTTGAGAACAACCTCTCAAGATTACAAATACTAAAGCACAGTAAGAACACTCTCAAGTTTCTAACAATGCAATAGCCCTCTCAACAATATGTGTGTTTGTGGTGTTCTTTGTTCTATGAATGATACTCCCTTTTATAGTGGAAGGTGAGTATCATTGTTTGAACCTCTCAATTACTCACCATAAAGAACTTTTAACACCCCAATTAACACCTCAATTAACTATGACAATAAACATGTCAATAAACAATAGAGTAATGCACCACATTATTGCATAATCACTACAAATTCTGACCAAAAACAGGATCCAATGTAGTCTGTTCGACTACCGCTCGATCGAGCCACTACCTCGCTCGGTCGAGAGAGCTTCTAGTGAAGCTACTGACTTGTTCTAGACATTTCGCTCGACCGAGCCAACACCGCTCGACCGGTCGAGCTAGGCACTGCTCGATCGAGCGACTGGTCGAGCCACTCACATTTTGCTTTTTTTCTTGTTGCTTTGATCGAGCAACTCTCATCAATCGTTCCAAACTTCAAACCATTCACATACGACACATCTTTATCGACCCTCTCTATAGTACAAGACAAAGCATGTTCTATTATATGTTTAAAGTTAACGTCATCATTAAGATTATTGGCACTTGCTTTAACAACATCTACATATATATTGTACTTGAAAGAAAAGTATTTAGGCCTCACTCAAGTGAAGAACAAGACCAAAACAACAAGAAAAACATAACAAATACTCCCTCTGATTCTTTTAAATTGTCTCATTTAGTTTTTTAACACTATTCATCGACCACTCTTAATTTGTATTTTATTCTTAATCTAAACGTCAAAATATAGTCAAGTGGGATCTTGTTTTATTCGTCTCAATGTATATTTTATTATTATCAAATTTTTATAATTTATAACTATGCACAATCAGTGATATTTAGAATTGAATTAGTGCATTGGATTGTGTGCCAAAACTAAATGGAACAAAAAGAATTGGAGGGAGTATCAATGAAGATAAAAATCACAATATAATAAGGTATCTTGGATACCTACCCCTCAAAATTCTTATTAATGATTCAACAATACACTAATGAGCCTTACTCTTGAGAACATGCTCTCAAGACAAACCTCACTTAACAATGGAGATCACCCTTAATAGTAATGCAAAGAAGAAGAGAAACACTTTTGGTATTCACCCTAGCCCCCTCTCAATAAATCATCCCTTACAACTTATTAATTCTAATAAAGTTCTCAGCCTTTTAAATAGAGCATATAATATTCTAGAATCAACAATAACTCATACTTTTTCATTGCAGTCATAAATAAAAAATGAAACTGAAAACTGATTATTTGGCTTTTGAACTGATCACTCGGATGACCATAGCACTTGCTCGAACAAGCACTACACTGCAGCCTTCACTGTTAGTTGTTGGCTTGTTTCTCGTTCGAAGCAATACTCCCCCATGCCTTGCCTCATTCAAGACATGACCCAACACTCTTGTGAAGCTTCTTCTTTTCTTGATCAAAGTCTCCCTTGCTTTGTCCAATGCATTTTATTTGCTCCACATTGATCACCTCATGAAGTGATCAAAACCTTAACTCATCACAACCAAACACATTTACATCTTCCTTCTTTAATGTGCAAGACATAGCATGTGCAACGATGTGTTCAAACTCATCTCCATGAGTAAGAGATATGGCACTTGCTTCAACAATCTCCCCTTCAAGTCCAACTATCCTATCATCTACAAATGTCACTTTCTTGAGTGACTCAGAAATAAACCACCATCAACTTGTAGCATATACAAGTTACTGTCACTCCTTTCTCCCTTCATGAGCACCATGCTCCCGCTGATGGCGTTTAAGGTCCCCTCACTAGTCATGAAAGTGCATCCTTAGCCACCAATCTACCTAGTAAAATGAGGTTCCTCTCAAGCTTAGGAACATACCTCACATCACCAAAACTTCTCTTAACACCACCATGTGTCTCAGTAACAACTTCTCTAATATCTTCCACCTTAACTCTCTCATCATTTGGTAAAGTGACAAGGCCTCCATCACATAATCTGAGCTTAGAAAAATTTTCTTTCTCACAACAAATGTAGAATGAGAAATCGAAGTCAATCGTCCATTCCTTACTATGAACCATTCCTCCATCAACAAGAAGTAACCATCATAACAATCCTCAAAACCTAGAGCGATAATTCTGCTATTCTCACCCTCTTTTATACCACCATCCCTAAAGTTTTTCATCCTCTTGAAGTCTTCTTTCATTTCTTTATACATCATTTGAATGCAATTCTTCTTACAATAGTAACACTCCTTGTTACTAAACTCACCCTTCCCTATCTAACAATGTTTATTCTTATTAATAAATGAACAATCCACTAATGAATAATGCTCACTCTTGAGAACAAGCTCTCAAGACAAAGACCTCACTTTACAATGGAGAACACACTCAATACTAGTGCAAAAAAGAAGAGAAACTCTTTTGGTACTCACCGTAGTCAGCCCCTTCTCAATAAACAATCCCTTACAACTTGTCAATTCTAATGAAGTTCTTAGCCATTTAAATAGAGCTTACAATATTCTAGAATCAATAATAACTCGTAGTTTGCATTGCAGCCTTAAAGTAAAAATAAAACCAAAAACTAACAGTTTGGCTTCTGAATTGACTGCTCGAACGAGCATATCACTTGCTCAGACGAGCACTATGCTTCAACTTCACTTTTTGCTGCTGGCTTGTGCCTCACTTGAGGCAATATTTCCCATGCCTTGCCTCGTTCAAGCAGACTCGACACTGTTGTGAAGCATCTTCTTGTCTTGATCAAAACCTCCCTTGCTTTGCATATTGCATCCTTTTTGCTCCACATTTATCACCTCATTAAGTGATCCAAAGGTTAACTCATCACAACCCAACCCACCCACATCCTTCTTCTCCAATGTACAAGACATAGAATGTGAAATGATATGATCATACTCATCTCCATAACACGGAGATTTGGCACATCCTTCAACAATACTGTTGTTTCATGAATTGAATTGTTGTTTGGCTTAATTGTTTGTGTAATTTGATGTTGTTTGCTTAGATGTGGACATTAGGTTATTAATGTTTGTGCAATTGAGTGTTGTTTGCTTAGATTTTGACTAAATAACCAGTAATAAATATTGGAAGCTACTCAAAAAAATAATAATGATTGTATTTTTATTGTTTTAGAATTTGGAATGGACATGTATTCTAAAAAATAATGAGTTAATGACATTGTGTGCCGCTTTGATCAAAATAAGAAAACTTGACGCAATAATTACCTAATTGAAACTTTATTGATTTTACTTTTTGAAAAAAAATTTGACATCACTCTTCTTTTTTTTTTTTTTTTTTTTTTTTTCTTTTCTGAATAAGCCACTACTTAAAACTATTTACACCACAATACAACTATAATGTACTGACATATATGACATTTTGGACTATGTTTAGGGTTTCCACATAAATTGATCTTAACTAACCTTGGCGGAATTCTTTTGTTGGAAAGGGTTTTAGAGTTTTATATATACATGGCTTTACGCATATTGAGTTTAAATTGGATAAGAGATTAACATGCTACCACACGAATAAAAATACTCCCTTCTATTCATCTTAACAGTAGATTGATACTGTTGATCATTAATCACTCTACCTGTATTTTATTCTTAATTTATAAATTAAAATATAGTTAAGTGAACTTTTTTTTGATTTGTTTTAATATAAAGATCATTAATATCAATGTTTTATAATTTTTAATTTTGCATAATTAAAGATATCAATAATAAAATTATTGCATTCACAAAGTACATTAATTGTGGTAAAATTCACTGATTTTCAAATATATACATTTTTCTAAAGGGTTAAACTCAGTTTATTATTTTGAAAGTTGTGCTAGCACTTGATTGAATTTTTTTTGGCCTCTTTTTACTCTGTTTTCATATTGCCTCTTTTGCCCTAAATTTAATATAATAGAAAATTAAGTCATCTTTCTCAAAAAGTCTTTTGGGAGACTATTTCTTTGAGAAACGTATTTCAAAACTCAACCTATTAAAGATTTATGTCTACTTACCATATTCTTAATGTCTATTTATATTTTCCTTAATGCATACTTTCTGTATCCTTAATCCCTATTTTCAATGTCTTAAATATCTCCTTATATTATTCTTAATGTCTACTTATGATATTTTACAAAATATATAAAAGATCGGCCCAATTAGAAATAGTCTCTTAAAAAGACCGTCTCTCACAAAGTAAAAATCTAATTGAATTAGATTTTACTTTTGACATTTATTCATTTTAAACTCGGTCAATTTGCATACAAAAATCTAACATCAAAGATTTTTTTTTTTTTTTTCACAATATTTCAATCTAAGATAAATAGAGCTAAACAAATAAACTTTTTCTTTTGAGCTTTTATGTTTTATTTAAAATTCTCTTAATTTGTATTTTTGAGCAAACAGCAGACGTTGTTTTTTATGAATATGCTTGTAAACAATTAAAAACTAGTACCCTCTACACATAATTAAAACCCTGGGTGTTCAACAAGACAAATAAATGAAGTACTGAAACTAACAATCAAAATCTTGTTTTTTTAAAAAAAAAAAAACTAACAACCAAAAAAACATAACCAATCAATATTTCAACGATTTAAACACTAATTTCATCATGTGAGTTGAACCAACTTAAAAATGCCTATTATTTTGCGTTATATTATATGTTATACATTTTAATATTAATATACTCCCTCCGAACTATTATAGATGTCCCATTTGCTTGGGCACGGTTATTAAGAATGATGTGGGGTCCATTAAAAAGGGTAAATAGTGAAGGGTAAGTAGTGAAGGGTAAGTAGTGAAGGGTAGTTGAGTAAGTAAGGTATATGGGGGTATATTCGTAATTACTTGTGTGAACTAAGGATATTTAGGTAAAAAAAGATTGACAAAAATAAAAATGAGACAACTAAAAAGACTTTGCCAAATAAGGAAATGAGACATCTATAATAGTTCGGAGGGAATATTATTTAATGAAGTGACCCAATTCATTGCATACAAA
This sequence comes from Amaranthus tricolor, assembly GCF_026212465.1. NCBI lineage: Eukaryota > Viridiplantae > Streptophyta > Magnoliopsida > Caryophyllales > Amaranthaceae > Amaranthus > Amaranthus tricolor. The sequence goes on along the minus strand of NC_080052.1, from coordinate 4,963,293 downwards.
CCTAGACCTTGATTTTATTACATCACAACTAGACCAGTTCAATGATTAGCCCTGTTGGTCCGCTCCAATCCGATCAGAACTGTTTAAAATTTTTTTTCTTTTGAATTTCCATCAAATATAAGTATGTCTGGTTGAGTAACTTGTCATATAATTTTCATTACTTACTTTTGTGATTTGATAATCCAACTATTATAAATCAATAGTAACGTGTCATAGTTGCAAAATAATAACACAAAAATCTTGAATGAAACCATCTCACTTATAAGACACGTCTTATTGGATCGGTTTAATTAATAATTTTTTTTATCAATTTTAAGACTAAAATACTCAATTCAAAGACTTTAAGACTAACTTCAAGACTTTACAATTGTTATTTTTAATTGTGGAATTTGACGATGTCTAGACTTAAAAAGATAACTACCAGATTTTAAAGACCAATTCTAAGACTTACGACCAATTTCAAGGCCTAAAATTTTCATTCCAGCTTAAAAATTTAATGACTCAAATATTAAACTTGATATTAAAGACTTTGAAATTGGTATATCTTGAAATTAGTTTTTTCGGTCTTGGAATTGGTCTTTAAGTTTTGAAATTAACATTTCAGAACTAAAAAACTAATTAGGCATGGGGCAATTACACAGCCTAGGCCGTCTCATACGAGACTCATAGAAATAATAATAATAATAATAATAATAATAATAATAATAAAGGATTGCATCGATTAAGTGTGAGGAGAACGGTTACAATTTCATCCCTTTTGCTTTCTCCACCTTTGGAGAGCTAGGTGAAGACGTCCTCGACATGCTATTAAGGATTGCATCGGTTGCTATGAGCAACTCAAGTATCACCAAGTCTATGGCATACATTTTTCATAGATTAGCCTTTTGTATTCAATAAGGTGTGGGTGCTTAGCTTGTTGCTTGACTCCCTACCAACTTTTTGTAAAGTTTCTTTTTATAATAATTAATAATAATAATTATTTTTATAATAATAATACGAGTAATAAAGAGCCCGGCGTTTATGTAAATTTATGGCTCTTTTAAGATCTAATTCATATAAAGTCTGCATGTTTAATTAACGGTCGAATTTTAACCTACAATAATAACCTGGTTGCAGAGGTCTAATTACAACTTAAAACTTAAAAGTGAGCTATATATTATAATTCTAACAAAGAAAATTAATTAAGCCAAGAAAATTGGTTGAATTGGAGTGTAGATTCAAGGAATCCATGGATTCAGTTTGAAAGGCAATGGTAACCCGTTTTGTCTATTCAAAGTAGCAATAATTTAAATACACTTTTAGGAATTAGAAGAAGAAGAGTAAGTGAATAAGATGACAATAATTTAATTTTAGAATCAGATTCTATGGAGTGGAAGCACACAACAATTCCAAACGACTTCCTATTTTACAATATCAATGGTGGGTCAAATACACCGATATTCCTAAATCTTAATGCACAATCCAACTCCTCCTTTTTTTTTTTTCTCTTTTTTCCTTCTCAACAACCAATAATCAAATTCCAATTTTTTATTCTCTATTTTTTTCCATGGGAAATAAATCTCACCATCACCTGCTACAATTAAAGAAATGAGTTTGGACAAATTCAGATAATTAAGGTGATTAAGAGGTAATCATTTAGGAGTCCAAAGGAGGTTTATTACTAAAATGAATTGGTAGTTGTAAGAGTTGCTCAATTAGTCTATTTAGTGATATTACTCTCTTTTATTATTTTGATGTGGAACAGCTTACATGTGGGTAATAATAGACACGTCAAAACTTCGTTTCACAAGCAAGTGTCCTTATCATTTTAACCCACCAGAAAAATTATAAACTTCATTGGATATGATTTATCTATTTTTTCTATGGCAAATAATTTAAGGCAATTGATATTTACAACCCTAAAGACCGTAGATAAGGAGAATTCTTTTGAGATAAAGTAACATAATTTAAATATCACCATCACAAGCTATACTTCAAGAAACGGGTTTGGACATATTCAGAAAAGGATATGAAGAGGTAATAATTTACAAGTTTAAAGGAGGTTTATTACTAAAATGAATTGATTGTTGTAGGAGTTACTCCTTAAGTTATGTCTATAGAGTAATATCAATCTCTTTTTATTTTTCCTACGTGAAACAACTTGCATGTGGACAATAATAGATACTTTAACACTTTATTTCACATGAGAGTGTCCTAGAATTTTAACTTTAAAAATTATAATATCAATGGGTATGAATAATTAATTAAAGGCTCGTTAAACTTGATTAAATGTCCAATTATAAAGACCTAATAACAAACTAGAATCATATTAAAGTTCAAGGTGAGGAAAAACAAACAAAATACAATAAAGCAAACTAGTGGGCTCATTTTTAAAAAAGAAAATTGTAACAAAGTAAAGAGAAAGACCAAAAAAAATATTGTCAGTATTTCAGAGACAGAGAGTAACCATTAAAATATTTGCCTTTGATTCATTATAATACATTACATACATTATACAATGTTGCACAAAGGTTTAGCTTAGGAAAGAAAATATTACAAGATATTCAATTTACCTAAACTAAGAGAATTTAATATTTCAAGATATACACCAAATAGAAGTATTAAGAATGAATAATACACAAAATTCATGAAACCGATAGTCTCTTACAAGAGACCATTTCTTTAAATCGGCTTAATTTTTTTTAAAAAAATGAGAGCAAACCGAAGGAATAAAACTTGAAAAAAAAATAATTAAAAACACCCGTCATATTTATTTCTTTCTACTTATTCGATCAGTTTTTGTATCACGTCCTCAACTTCCATTATCGAGTCTTTCAAACTTGGCCATATAATTTGAATTTTCTTGCTAAATTTTGCCATCTTCTTCAACCTAAATCATAATATAACCTTTATAGTACTCAATTTTGTAAATTTATAGGTTTGTTATTCATTTTTTAGTTTTTCTAAGTCATGATGAATTGTTAGGGTTTGATTATCATTTCCACTTTATGTTTTTCCTTATCATATACTTTTAGATATGTATTCTCCAAGAATGATTCTAGTTTAATAGGCGACAATAATCCTCTTTCTTTTGTTATTCAAAGGAAGAAAAAGGTAGTTTCAAATATCATACAAAAATCGTTCAATCACATTATTATTAAGATGAAGGAGCAATCATCAGAAGTTGATATATTGAAAGAAACGGAGTCTAAGAATATTGGAATATACAAGGCAGCAAGGTGAAGTCTCATTATCCTACTCACCAACATTCTCATCAACAACAATAACAGATTCAACGTGCCACATCAGCATATTAGTTATTGTAACAAAAGAATATATTGTTAAAATGGAAATTGAACAATAGTTTTAGTAGGTGTTTAAAATATTTATAGTATTACGTTGTGTATTGTATATGTAGTAATTTTTTATGTTTTGCGAAATATGTTTGTTTGTTATATCATATATGTAATAGTTGTTTATGACTTTTGAGGTAGGCTTTTTGGTATATAAAGTAGGTGTTGACGTATGTGAAGTTGATTTGTATGATATGTGTAGCAGGTGTTAATAATGTCTGAGGTAGATGTTTAAATGTCTAAGGTAGGGGGTTTTGGTATGTGAAGTAGGTGTTTAACATATGTGATGTATGCATTTTTAATATGTGAAGTATAGGTGTTTGATACATGTGAAATATGGGTTTATAATATGTGAAGTAGGAATTTATGATATGTATGATAGGTCTTGAAAGTACATGAAGTAGATGTTTAAGTTATGTAAACTAGGTGTTTATGTTATTTGAAAGATATAATTTTAAGGCTTAATTTTATTTATGTTGCAGTGTTGACAAAGTTGTATGTACAAATTGCAAATCACATTTGATATTGGGAAAAAGTATATTAAGCTTGACTCAACTCAAGTAGCTGATGTGAAAGGTATTGGATTTGATGGTTTTTTAAAGTTGAAATTTAGAATGTTTTCGATTTATTATTAGCCGGTATTTTGAGAGACGTTTCTTAGGCTTACCCATTAAAATTTATTGCCTACTCTTACTCTATATTTACCCATTGAAAGGTATTGGATTCGATAAGTTCATCTCGGGATCATATTTTGTTTTTCATGAAATATAGTATAGATGTTACAAGGATATTGAAATACTTGTATTTTGTTGATGATTGTTTCATATATAAGGACTGATTTACTTTTAATAAATGTAATTATTAGAGATTAAACTTTAGATTGTAATAAGACTAAATTTTACTTTTCATTAGATACTTTTCGAAAACAGCTTTAGTACTAAGTATTTTGTTGATTTAACTAAAGCTTTCTCCTAAGTAGAATTTATAAATACGGGTTGTTGTATGGGAATAATTCTCATATCTCAAAAAAGCTAAATTAATTTTTTTGAATAATTTGCTTATTTGAATTTGTAATCCTTTAATCTAATTTCAAAATTGTTATATATTTCAAAATTAAATTAAATATTTGCAATTTTAAATAGAATTTGAGAATTTCAATCATTAAACCAGATTGAATTTTTTCTATCTATATAGACTTATCAAAACGATTGAACATGCGCGTTGTGGATTAGATTATTTTTGATTGTGTGCATTTTAAATTGAGTCAATTTCAGATCGGATCAATTTTGAATTGGGTTAGGTTCATATCAACCAACCAGTCAAAGATTTTAATACATATATATTTTATCATTAACTTTTTTTACAAAAAATATATGTATAATATGTTTTTATCTTTGAAGAAAATATTTTTTTAGAAAATGGATAAGTACACTAATTTTAAGGCTAACAATCAAGAAATGTTAACTCAAAATATAAAAGGTGACTAGAAAAAAAAGTAGGTCCCTACTAAAAGTGATAACATTTAACGGAAAATTATGACTATAGAACTGAATATGATCAAAATAGTCAGGTTCAGATATTCATTGGCTTTGGCCCCATTTTTTTTCGTATTTTCTAATCAAGTATTTTAGGATTACGAGTCAAAATTCTCGATTTATGACCAACTAAATTACGATCGAGTTTTAGATCAATTTCAAGTCAGATTAAATTTTGACAATTCAACTTTAATCCTAAAGTATATTTTAATTTATAAATTAAGAATAATATAGAAATTAGAACCAATTCAACATTATCCAAAAAAACAACTATTATAAAATGCAGAAGAAACAAAGAGTACTCCCTCCATTCCTTAATGAAGTTCCCATAAGGAATGTTCACAGGAATTAAAAAAAATAAAATCTTTTAGATGGTGGAAATATTTTTTTATAGAATAATAAATTTGATGGAAGAAAAGCGGAAACCATAAATATTAAAAAAAATATTAAAAGAAAGTTAGTGTAACAACCCGACTTACCGTTGACTGGGTAAATAGGGTCATCACTGGGTTCGTTTCCCAAGAAACTGAAATCACACTTCCAAAACTCGATCAAAGGAACAAGCTCTTCGTGTCTAACTCAGCTAAATCCCAAAACCTACATCTAACTAAAACACAAGATAATCATACAATTCTTTACAAGTCCAAAATAACCAACACAACCAAATCTAATACATATTTATCCAAAAACCTAATACAAAACTACAAATTCCCACGTGCTCAGCTCAAAATACAACCTTGGAACGCTATTCAATCACCGCTAACCCATCGTTCTCGACCGGTTCCGATCTGTAATCAAACTAAAAGATAGAAACAACAGAGGGTCAGATTAAACTGAATGAGAAGTAACAATCCAAAACAACAAAACACAGTAATTCATATCATAGGTTTAAAAGCAACATCAGTTCCCTAGATCTATGTGCGCACAGGGAGTTTAGTTGAGAGGAACATCCATAGCTCTAAGGTTATGTCACTCTCGGGTGAAGCTAATTAATATCTCAATGACAATTCGCTTCAAAAACAGGGAGTAGGGAACAATGTTCCTCAACTCCCTCAATGACCAGCTCGCAAGCCCGATCCATTGACCATATCATAATATCAGCATAAGCATTCACAACAACATTTGTCTCAACAATTTCCAATTCAAAAGAGCTTTAGTAAAAAGTTTATTTTCAAGAAAGTAGTCTAGCCAGACCCTTTAAGGGACTGCTACTACTCACCGACGATGTCGCTTCAAGGTAACGAATCCAGCTATCAACTAGAAGGGTTCTTCGATGATATCGTCTCCTGGAGCATAACAAGATCACAACGTCACTATAGAGCGTTCGATACTACTATACTAACATGTAAATTATTACATCTCAACCTAAGACCGCAGCTTAACCAAGAGTTATGCTAGCATTCTAACCTTTAAAATCTCACAGTCGATTCAAGAATATCAATTACCCAATACTTTCTTATAAACAACTATATTCCACCAATTTCGTAAATTCAATGTCCATCCATCTCATACTTACATATCAAGATTCACAAGGATTTAAAGTTACACCAAGACCCTAAATCTATTAGAATGTATTTTATTAAACACAAAGGTCATTGTTCTTCCTACAATCAACAAGTCTCAACAGAATCTAATACTTCATCCAAAAATATTTAATTATCCAATTAATTTCCGTATCTCTTGATCCCAAATTAGGAATCCCGTAATGGTTTTAGGACACCTATTACTAAAACAGACATAACTCACTCATACGAAAACCAAATGAGACGATTTAAGTGGCTACGCGACCATTACTCCGAGCTCTACTATTCTTATTAAGACACTAAAATCCAGAAACAATTAAAACGATCCCAAAATAGCCAAAACAGAAGGTTCATTATGGATTTTCAAGACAGCCTGCTAGTATTTCACTATTTTGAACATAACTCTCTCATATAAACTCATTTTGGAGCGATTCAAGTGCCCATGTAATCGCGAATCGAAGCTCTACAAATCTCATGAAGACACCAAAACCCCAAAACGACTCTAACTATTTCAAAAACAGCAACACAAATTCGGACAGAACAAAACGGAACCTCATTGTCGATCTTTATGACAGTCTACTAGTATTTTGGACATAGTTTCCTCATACAAACTCATCTCGGGGTGATTCAAGTGCCCACACGACCGCAACTCAAAGTTGTACAAATATCAAGAAGACATAAGAACCCAAAAACAATCAGAACCATCCCCAAAATAGCCAAAACAAAAAGTTCAGTTTCGAAACTGAAATTTCAAAATCCACAATACCAAGTTTTATACTAGAAATCAAATAACCCAAATAACCAATACTAATCAACACTAGCAAGAACCCAATTACTAATTAAACTCATATACTCTAATTAAATTCAAGTTGATGCTTAAATTTGATTTAAAAACCCCAAATTGAATCCACAAATACCAAACTACTTTAAAACATTCAATTAATACTTAAATAGAATAGTTTGTGGATTACCTCAATCACCATTGAAGGACCTTTCAACTTAAGGTAAGATTGTAGGTGGTTGTTGTGGTGGTGGTGGACCAAGGGAAGGAGTGGCGGCACTAGGGACAACCGACTGTTGTGAGGGTACACGCGGCCTGCTCTACTGCTTGGAAGAGACCACGCAGCCCCTGCTGCTCGTGGTTGTTCGTGGGGGAGGGCTGTGCGGCTGGTGGTGCGCAGGAGTATTGGGAGAGAGAGAAGGAAAGAGTAGAGGATGAAGGGAAGGGGATGGGTGTGTCGATTGGATTTCAATGTGAGGGAAGATCTGTGTCGGTTTATTGATGGTAAAAGGGGTTTATTTTTAGCTTTGACCCATTAAATTCTATTAAAGCCGTCTTATCGTAAGACAGTCTTATATAAGACATGCTGTAAGGGTATAATAGGCGATTTATGAAATAAGTAATTGGTAGTGTGGATAAGGATTGCATTTAGGAATTTATTTTTCAAAACTTTAATTAAATTTATTTTTATAAAGATAAGATAGTAATCAATTAATAAAATATAATCAAAATACATTTTTATCGAAGTATTCTTTATACGAATTTTATACATTAAATAAAATATACCTCTTTCTTGAAAATGTTAACAAATCAAATACTTGAGTCAATATTATCAAAATAATAATATTATTACTCGAATTAACTTACTTAATAACCTCAATCAGCTTAATAAACTTATAATTAAGCTTTATTAAATGTAGTCTATTTCAGTTAGTGGAAAAAATATAGGGATCACAAATTCACAACTAATAAAAAAATATTTTTATAAAATTAGTAGGAAACATGTGAGACCATAAGAAATATAAAAATGTTAAAATAAAGTTAGTGAAAGATATATGGGACCATAAGCATTATTAAAATGTTAAAATGAGGATAAATAAGTTTATTTTTATCAAAAATTTGTAATATAAATAAAAAAATTATTAATGAGAACAACAAATAAAACAACGTAAATAAAAAAGCAAGAACTTTTCTCTTAGGAACGTAGGGAGTATTTGGTAATACAAGTTGGACAGTTATTTATGGCGGGACAAAGAACTAACGGTTCTTTAGTAAATTATTATCCATTCCTTCTTCACAAAACAAAGATAAAAAACCAGTAAGAAAATGGCTACCATTTCAACTGCAGTTCTCCTTTCTCCTCTTCATTTCCTTCAAAATTCAGACCCACCTTACAACCTCCTTCAATCTCAACCATCTCTTTCTCTACTCTCCAATTGCAAAAACATTCAAACCCTAAAACAAATTCATTCACAAATTATCAAAACAGGCCTCCACAATACCCAATTTGCTCTAAGTAAAATCATTGAATTTTGTGCCATAAATCCCTCTGGAGATCTGTCGTATGCAGTTTCAATATTCAAGTCGATTGATAATCCAAATACTCTTATTTGGAACACTCTAATTAGAGGGCATTCTTTGAGTTCTTACCCAATTAATGCTATAGATTTTTATATTCAAATGCTCTTTTCTGATGTTTGTCCAAATTCTTATACTTTTCCTTTTGTTTTGAAGAGTTGTGCAAAATTGGGAAGTAGCCATACAGGGAAACAAGTTCATGGGCATGTTTTGAAACTCGGGCTCGATGCGGATCCATTTGTACATACTTCTTTGATCAATATGTATGCGCAAAATGGGGATTTGATTTGTGCACGACAAGTGTTCGATAAAAGTTCTCTGAGAGATCCTATTTCTTATACAGCACTTATTACTGGGTATTCATCAAAGGGTTATTTGGAGAATGCACGTAAGGTTTTCGATGAAATGCCTGTTAAAGATGTCGTATCGTGGAATGCCATGATTGCAGGATATGTTCAAAGCAATCAATTTGATGAGTCTATAGCGTTTTTTGAAGAGATGTTAAGGGCAGAGGTTATGCCTAATGAGAGTACCATGCTTAGTATAGTTTCAGCTTGTGCTCAATCGAGTAAACTTGAGTTTGGGAAGTGGGTTAGATCTTGGATTGACGCAAATGGTTTTGGAACAAATCTTAAAGTTGTTAATGCGATGATTGATATGTATGCAAAGTGTGGTGATCCTACAACTGCTTGGAGTTTGTTCGAGGGATTACCTCAAAAGGACTTGATTTCATGGAATGTGATGATTGGTGGGTACACTCATGGGAGCTTGTATAAAGATGCTTTATGTTTGTTTAGAGAAATGCTAGAACTTCATGTTGTTCCAAATGATGTTACCTTCTTAAATGTTCTTCCAGCTTGTGCTCATTTAGGCGCTCTTGATTATGGAAAATGGATTCATGCATGTATAGGCAGAAATTTTAACCACTTAACTACGAACACTGCTCTGTTTACAAGCCTAATTAACATGTATGCAAAATGTGGTGATATAGAGGCCGCAAAACAGGTTTTTGATAGCATGGAAAGTAGATCCCTAGCTTCATGGAATGCCATGCTTTCTGGACTAGCCATGCATGGAGATGCAACCCATGCTATTGATCTTTTCTCGAGGATGGTGAATGAAGGATTCAAACCGGATGATATCACATTTGTGGGTATTTTATCGGCTTGTACTCAAGCTGGTTTGGTAGATCTTGGTCGTGAATACTTCAATTCTATGGTCCAAGATTATAAAATTCCGCCAAAGATACATCACTATGGCTGCATGATTGATCTACTTGCGCGAGCAGGGTTGTTTGATGAAGCAGAAGCCCTTATGGATACTATGCCAATTGAACCAGATGGTGCTATATGGGGTTCTCTTCTTGCAGCTTGTAAGCTCCACAAGAAGGTTGAAATGGCTGAAAAAGTTGCCAAACGTCTTTTTGAACTAGAACCCAACAACCCTGGGCCTTATGTCCTTCTGTCAAACGTGTATGCTAATGCAAGTAGATGGGATGATGTAGCTAGAGTAAGAACGAGGCTAAACGACCTTGGAATGAAGAAAGTTCCCGGCTGTACTTCAATCGAAATCAATAGCATTGTTCATGAGTTTCTTGTGGGGGATAAACTGCACCCACAAAGCGAAGCAATATATGAGATGGTGGATGAAGTTGATAGGCTTCTATCCTTGAATGGTCATGTCCCTGATACATCTGAGGTGCTTTATGACATGGATGAGGAATGGAAAGAAGGGGCATTAAGTCATCATAGTGAGAGGTTAGCAATCGCCTATGGGTTGATTAGCACCAAACCAGGAACAACTATCAGGATTGTTAAGAACTTGAGGGTATGTGGAAATTGTCATTCTGCTACAAAGCTCATATCAAAGATTTTCAACAGGGAGATAATTGCCAGAGATCGTAGTCGTTTCCATCATTTCAAAGATGGGCAGTGTTCATGTATGGATCAATGGTGAATACTCTCTTCCTTCTAATATGATCTCATCTTATTTACACAGAAATCATGCTAACTATCGCTGTACATGTTACAGAAACTCTTCATCTTAATTGAATATATGTTAAGTGGCTAAAAATCTAGGGTTTAGGTTGTGCATAATAAATTTTTGCACATACATAATCAAAGTTTGAACAATTGAAAAGCATACATGAACAAGATGATTGGGAGTTTGAAAAATTCTTCATAAATCTACCCAAACAAGGGGAAGTCAATTGTTATTTTGATGCTTGAGTACAATTGTACAGAGAATACAGGTGAATACTTCTCACTAATCTCATTCAAAACCCCAAAAGTTTCTATTGTTTAGTCACGCATTCAAATCTTCCCTTTTGTGACTCTGAATCCTCACATACAATGATCTTTAAACCCTAAAAGTTTCTTTGCTTATTAAGAATACAATGGTAACAAGACCTAGATAGTTTGTTAAGCCGGTGGCACGGGATTCACCTCAAAAGGTGGCAGCTACGGTGGCAGCGGGTGCAGAGGCTGTTTTTCAGAAGTTGCACAGTACAACAATATGAAAGCAGCAAGTAACAATAATAGATTGAGAAAAGGATTGTGTATTGATTAATCAAGCACTTCGAGTGGCTTTCACTCCAAAATAGCTAAAGGCATTACACATCAAAAACATAAACATTACTCATTACAATCCCAGGTATATAAACTACTACTACTACTCATCCTTGTCTCTCTAACAATGGTATATTACCACTAAGGCACTACTCAAAAAGTACTACTAAAAAAGGAAATACAGCTATCCCTTGGTTTATGCTATCCTTGCTTTGTCCTTCTTGTCCCCTTCCTAGAGTAAGTGATTCTCAATTGTGGTCCCCCTTCTTGATTCATTACGTAGTTCTGCCCCGCCTCTTTCACTCATTTTCTTAAGCCTCATACGCTACTATCTAGAATAGTCGAAATCGGACATTGTGGAACATAATGTTGATGTCGGCCCATCAACTGTCGATCTGACCAACATATATACTGAATCCTTATTCCTTCACAACCACTAGACACCTTTAGTAACTTCACCAATTCTTTTATCAGACGGTCTCACCGTGAGACTTGCCATGTACTTGGGTTAATAGCCCAATAATAAAAACTTTTAGCATAATGGATCTTTTGAATAGACTCGTCTCACGGTAAAACGATCTCATACAAGAGGGGCTATAGTAACTTTCAATCTATCCTTATCAAGAATTCACCCACCACCATGCTAACCATGGCACCTTATTATAACATGCTCTTCTTATCCGAAACATGATGAACATTTGATAAGGTTTGACCTATGCCATCAAACGTATTTGTCCTAACTGCCCCAATCCCCAGTATTACTAACCAAATTGTTGTCCATTTGAACAACTACACCTTAACACAATCATGAGTAGAGAATCAAGGCCTATTGGTGTGATATTGAAAGAACAATTCGAATCAAGATCCATTGTTCATTTGAGCTTTCCTTGTCTCAACAACCTCAAGAAGAATTAGATAACTATCATCAATATCATTTTGAGCAACAACTGATAAACTCCCATAAGCACTACTAACAATCTCCTTAACCTTATCTTGCCTCCTATTCGTGTAAACTTTGTTAATGTGACCTCAATTTTGGCAACTGTGACAAACAATGTTTCCATATTACTTAAACATAGACCTTGATTCAGAATTATTTTTGGCTCTGCTTGAACTACCCTTCTCCTTTTGCCTACCCCTTTCTACAAGATCCTCATCAGTAACATGTGAGTTGTCGTCATTATTAATTAATTCTAAATCAACTCTGTTTGTAATAAGGCCCAATTGACTTCCTCAAGAGTTATCTCATCCCTATTCCCTACCATACTTAATTGTTTCCAATACTTATCTTCGGAAGGTAAAGAACATAACAATTTAATAGTTGAGTCCTCACCATCCAGAGTAACATCTATATTTTCAAAGTCCATGACAATAGAATCAAACTCTGTCAAGATGACATTTCAAGGATTTACCTTCCTCGAGTTTGAAGTCATAGAGCTTGCTCTTCGATAACAATTGACTTCGTCAAGTAAAGCGATTCTAACATTGATTATAGCCCCGACGTTGTCTCCTCCTTTGCAACTTCCCTCGATACCTCATTTGAAAGAGTCGATTGCATTTAGGTGAGTCATTTCAAGTCGATCTCATCGAATTCCTCTTCCGACATTGTTGATGGTCTTCTAGTTTTTCCCAAGACTACCCTTCTCTAAGCCATTTTGGACTAATGACTCTTTCTTCAACTTCCACAACTGAAGTTGACATTTTTATCAAATTTATCATTATCAAACTTTGATCTAGCCACGCTTAAAAAATATCGCAAACTTCTACAACTTTCAAGAAATTTTAATGAACCCAATTGCAATTCAACTACAAATTGAAACTCTAAACCCCTACAACAATTGCAATCTTGCTCTTGATACCAATTTGTGAGGTCTAAGTGGCTAATAATTTAGGGTTCAAGTGTCCACAATCAATTTTGCACATATATACTCAATGCATGAACAATTGAAAAGCATACATGAACAAGAATGTATGAAATTGAAGAAAAAAAGAATAGAATCAAGAACTCACCATTTTGGAAGGTGAGAAAATCCTTCATGCAAATCAATGAAAGACTATAAAACCAACCCAAATTAGGGGAACTCAAATGTATTTATGATGCTTGAGTACAACTACAAGTGGGAAGTTCTCATTAATATCACCCACTAAACCCAAGAATGTCTAGTGTTTAATCACACTCAACCGTTCATTCTCAATCTTCAAACCCTATTTGAAGATTTCTCTGTCTTTTTTGTAGAAATAAGGACTTGAGGTATATATATGGGATATGAATTAGGTTGAAGGGTCCAAGGGCATTATTAACTTTTTTTACTATTAGTCTTTCACTTTTATTAGGGGATTATTCTTAGAGTCTTGTATATATATATAGTTGAGGGTCTTCTATCGTGGGTATGCTTGTATGTTTTGGGTGATTAATTCGCATAGGAGTTTGGGACCACTCGAAGGATCCTCTATATCTTGTATTTTGTAACAGTTCAATAACAAGAATACAGGAAGTATTATTCAGTTTATTGTTTTTATGTTTCTTAATTGTATTCTTCTTTATATTCTATTTGGTTCGTTTTTTTTTTTTTTGGTAATTCTTGGTATAATTGCATAACAGTCTATAACACACATGTGCTGAGCCAAGCACTAAATGTTAATCCATCTAAAAACTTGTCAAACATATGTGTTCGTCGGAGCAAATAGGGTTTTCACTCAAGCAATATGATGCTTGCCCAAGCACCTGGAGTCCTGGACATGGTACTATGCATCCAACCATAAGACCACTAATGCATACTACTATGCATCCATCCAACGAACCAAGGTAAATTACTTAGACACACTCAACAGCATGAGTTGAAAATACTTATATCACTTTCCCTACAGTCTATTACCCCGATGCCACTTGAAACTCCCAACTAGACGGAGTTTGAAAACTCACAATTTGGATTCATACATCATTTTGCAACTTCACATGAATAAAAAGATAGTACTGAGATTCTTTTGGGAAAGGCAACCATACACCCATATATTGGAATTCCCCAACTTGTGTGTGTTAAGTCGAGTTGTTAGAGTATATAACATAACACTGCGCTTCAACTAAAATTTTCTGGGACTTAAGGTTGGTGTCAGATCCATGTTAGGCTGTTAGCATATCAGTATAGGACTATTGAATCTTACTGTAAGTAAATAGTAGCAGTTACTAACAAATGGAGCTAAACTATTGCTTTTAAAGGGAAAAACAATTTTATTGGGATATATAACATAAGGGTAGATCAATACAAGATTTGACTCTCAAATCTCAATGTAATTTAAGAAGTATAATCAACATCAAGATCAGATCATCCTATGTTTCGTCATCATCGTTGTCATCATCAACCATCGGTGACAAAGCCTGAAAGCCATGAGCCAGGCTCAGGCTTCTGGCATTTGAAATTTATGGTTTAATGGTGTGCTTTCCATCTTGGTTGAAGGAGTTTTGACGTGCTGATTTTAGCACAGTTTTGTCAGCTACAATGAAATATGCTGCTCCTGCCACTATCATTTGCAAATACACAATAAAGTGTTGGTAAATCTTTGAAACAAAAAGATCAATAAATGGAAGAAATAATAAAGTTCACTTATTAAAAAAATGTTTAATACGGGAAATAAAAGTTATATATATACCAGTTGAAATTATGAGGGCTTGTGCAGTGGGGTTGAGATTAGCCCTAGCCCATGGTAACATTCTTGCACTTGCTATCTGTAGGTTAACATCACCATTCACTTATTAAGATTAGCTGTCAATTTCTAATATCTAAACTTATATTCCCCTTATTTGTTGTATATCAACATCTTAAAACATTTTTACATTTGACTTGTCTTGTCTTATCTGACCTTATTTGTTCTTGTATTAAAAAACTTGTCTGATCGTTTTACACAATAATTGGATGTAAAATTTGGACGGAAGTGAATGAGAGGGCATAAAGAAATGATATTTCTTCACTTTAATATCAAAAGGAGAGAGAAGGGAAATTAAAGAAAAATAATTAAAGAGAATTAAAAAGCGTTGCATTTTGTGGTATAAGAAAATTTTCAACATTACAAAGATTTAAAAGGAAAACTCAATTTTTTTTTTCCTAAAATGTTATCCAACATATTGTTAGTCTTATTATTTACATGTTTTGTGCAGAAAATTAAAACGATCTAATCTGATTATGAATCCGAAGAGAGTATTAATTAATAATTAGTATCATGATAATAATGTAGAAAAAAACTCACAGTTGGCATTGCTGTAGCAAATCCAGCAACAACAGCAGCTTTTGCTCCAGCAACAACACCCTCTGTTTTTCATCAAAATACTTCATTCAATAATTAACAACACAATAATTATTATAATGTAAATCAAACTTTCATACTATGTTCAAAATCAAAACATTATTCAAACACACTGAATAAAAATTCAATGGCCCACTGGGCCATAAACGTTAACAATATACTCCATGATGAGTTCAAAAGAATCTATTGAGTCGGGTCAGCAAAATAAAGGTTCATGGACCACAACTAAGCTATACACATTTATGAACAAAATTAAAATTGTCAAAATCAAAACTATTAAAATCAAAATTATGAACAAAAATTGTCAAAAGAGACGGTCTTTCAGTAAGATAATTTCTATTGGACCGACTCAAATAATGGGTATTAGATGATGGGTATAAAAACATTAGGTAGGTATACTGTATACATATGGAAAAGGGGTAGCACACCCGCCCGCCCAGTTTGCCATCTTGCCAAACTCCATTAGGATGCAAATCTATTTGAATTCAAAAGGAGGAAGGGAAGAAGTAACTAAGAAAATAAAATCTAATGTATCATACCATGAGAGCAGCGTTTTGCCATGGCTAGCCTTTGCTCAAGGGGGGATTCTGCCATATTTTTTTCCATTATTATTATACAATCAATATTATCAATAAAATTTTAAATATGAGTAGAGTAAAAGTATGAATGTTTGAAGCTTTAGGTTTAGATTGAAAATGGTAGATTAAACAGAATGGAATTTATGATATTTATAGATATATTTTTGGAAACTCATCAGGTGGTTTTGATGGTTTTACAACAAATCTAATGTCGTCAGTCCATTGTTTTTACTCACTTCTACTTAGGTTTCCGTCCTTGTCCCTTTCTTCCCTTTTTCACCTTTTTAAATTAAGATTAGGATTATTATTTTTAAAATTAATCTTACTCCATCTTTTATTAATTTCCCTCATCCATCATTCATGCACCTTGGATATGTATTAGAATTTATTATTAGTATTAGTATTACTATTAAGTACGATTTAGATATAAGATTTATCTTAAAAATACTGATTTTGTTTTTATTTAATCTTTCCATTTACTTTTTTCGTAGATCTCAATGCAAACTTAAAATTTAAATAATTTTAACTGTAAATTTTTAAAAATTTTAGAAACTTGATTTGTTTATGTATCATAATTCGGACGACTATGTTTTTTTTATATAGATCAATAAGAAATAATAGTTAAAATTTAACACTAAAATTTTTAATTTTTTTTGAAAAAATATATGAAAACGTAAGGGAGTATATAGCTATAAGAAAAGCAATCCTTTAAATTTAGCATCGATTAATTGTTTACCTTAAAACTATAATTTATACTTCCTTCGGTGTACGTAATGTTATCAAAAATAAGTTTACTTTTAACAAAAATAAGGCTATTGAAAGTAAGTTCACTTTTAGCAACAATCTCAATAACAAGAATATATAATTTCACTTTGAATAAAAATAAATTTAGTTCATTAAAAATTAATTAATTTAGTAAATATTAGTTGATTGAGTATGGTCTTTACTTATAATCGGAAAAGCATTTCGTTCCGTGCTGATTTTACAACATCATATAATTTAACAAAAAATTAGAAAATTCCAATCGACATCTTTAAATACAAAACTTTGTCACATGGAATATATTTATTAGCTGAATTGAGATTACATGATATGGTATTTTACTATATTAGTACTTTCTACCAAATTAACATACGAATATATCAAATTATAATACTTTCTACCAAAGTAATATTAACATATTATAAATATATGAGTAATATATCACAACTAGATAAATAATTTTATAAGAAATATTATAATTTTATACTAATAACATGCATTTTTATTTAAGATTTATTTTATATGTACTTACATACTAATAACATGCATTGCACTACAACATTTATTATATGGAATTAGTCTTATTTCTCTCCTGTGATATCAACCATTGCATATCGTTTTTCTTCGATTTTTCATAATTTCGACCATTATTTTTGGATCATTGTGTGAACTTTTTATTTATTAATATAGTTTACAAATTGAAATATTAGAATTAAGAATTTATAAAAGTAAAATGATCATGAATTGTTCTTTATTAGTACAGTTGAAGTATAAGTTTTAAAACATCAAATGAAATTACCTCAGGTAATGTTTGACAACATAGAATTTATTTGAATATATGGAATTTAATTTTGATATTCAAATTCAAGAATTGTAAATGACACATATATACTTGAAATTTGCAAATTTTGATACTTGATCAAATTTTACATTATAATTGCAATTCTATGGAATTGACCCAATCTCCCATTTTCAAATTTAAAATTTGCAAAACATAGTATTAATTTGATCCAATTAACATTTGAAAATAAACTCCAAATTGCCAAAGATACCATCAAGTATCTTAATATATACACAAACAAATTTATTTGGGCATTTCTAAATGCATGATCAGTAGAACATACATTGATATGTCTCATTTAACAGTTGCATAAATATTAACATAAGAAGAATACCATAATAAAAGGTGTCTACATCTAGTGTCGTTTCTGGCCCTTTTTGTGTCCTAGGCGAAACATAAAAAAAGGGTCCTAATATAATTAAAGTTTTTTTTTTCTCAACTATGCATATAATTTCTTTTTCTCCATCACATAAATGTCAAATAAATCTACAAATTTAAGATCATATAATGATAAGGTACTTATACACAAATCAAATTTTAATAATAAGGGTTAACTCAATTTGGGCCCTTTTATAAGCTAAGCCTTAAGCGGTTGCACCTCAAAACTTCCCTCAGAAACGACCCTTTCTTCGTCTACAAATTCAGAGGGGACCAAAACAAAAATGTTTCATTTGTACAAATTAATAAGACATGTACTCTGAATTGGAGAGAGTATCAAGTATAAAAGAAATGATTTGTTGATGGCAAAATAGCATTATGGCATTATTTTCCATTAATAGTGACAAATAAAAATGGAAAAATTACAAAAAAACTACCTAATCTAACTTTTTTTTTTTTTTGCAAAAAACTACCTTAAATGACATAAACGTTTGCAAAATACTACCACTTGACAGAATCAGTTAGTTGACTGTCAAGTGGGTCTTTGACTTTACACTTGACCGCACGTGACTTCATTTTATAACTCTTGAAATGTTATATTTTCTTTATTTTTTCTTTCCCTCCATTCTCATTTGATAATCTCTCTCTCACTGTTCATGGAAGACACCCATCAGCACTCAATCAACACTTCGATGCAGTATTAATCATCCTATCCAATCAACTAGTAAGTTCTTTAATTGATATTTATTTCATTAATCTACTCCCTAATTTCAAATTTGGCTCATTTATGCTGTGAATTGTGGTTTTTGCATGGTTTTGTTCAATGAAAAATCTTGCCTTTGAATTTCTGATTCTCGATCCTCTGTTCTCTTCCTTTGATCTTCCTTTGATGTTTCGTCCGCGCTTCTTAGCCATTCCTCTTTGTTCTTTTGAATCATCAGATGTGACAATTTCTCTCATATTTGTGAAGTTAACAAATCACCCTTCTCGCTTGGATTGAGTGTAAATATTTAAGGAGGTAAATAAAAGTCAAAGTAATAAAATGGGGTTAGTTAGATAGAAAACTAAAGGAATTTGATTGTTAGAGATGTGGAAGAATTGGTTAGAAAGTAATGAAGAATGAATAAAATAGCAATTAGTTCACTTATATTAATAGGGTATAAATTTACCTAAGGTGAGGATGGGGGAACATTTTACTCCAAGTGAGGGAAATCATCATCTTTTTTATTCATATTTTTAGTTTACTCTCATTCCATCTCTTTTACATTTACTTCATTTCCACCTTTACTTACCTTAATTCTATTAGTTTGACGTTTTTTACTCCCTTAAATATTTATAGTGAATCTAAGTTAATCACAGTTATTTATAAATCAGCATAATATAAAGACAAAAGAAAAACTAATAAAATAATCAAAATAAAAAAAAACAAATTCATTTAAGTTATAAACCAATAAATACTTGCCACATACAAGTGATTTACCAAATTGTTATTACCATTATTTACCTCGCAATTAGATAGAATGAGAGTTTTATAATTTTAATTTATGTTTTTAAATTTTATTTATTTTATTATTATTTTTTTAACTTTATTTTTATAGAGATTTAAAAATTACGATGCTGAGATTTGAAAATTTTCTATCTTAGATAGAAGTGTACAATAGCTTATTCTTTTTGTCCTCCTGATAGCACATCACATAATTGCACAAAGATAAACAACATGGTGAGAACATTAATAATGTATAGATAACTTGAAGATAAAATTAATTTGAAAAAATTTGTAAATATAAATAAAATATAATAGTGGAATATTATCCAATGATTATGATAATTAATGGATTAATCGGATTAAATTAATAATAATGATAATTAAATGAAGTAAATCACTAGATTGATTTTCTCCATTTTGACACTTTACGTTATTTGCTTTGTTTCAAAATGTTTAAAAAATTTGATTTTTTACGTATTTTAATTTATTAATTTGACTTGACTCTTAATATCTTTAATTATGTATAATAAAAAATATAAAAAGTGAATACTAATAATCCTAGCATTATAAATCCAACAAGCTTCCACTTATATGTGTTAACTTATATATTAAAAACTAAACACAAATTAATAGGATGAATAATAATTAATAATGCAAAATCCAAATGTTGTACTTTCCCGTTCCAAAATGTTGGACGTTTAGAGTATATAAAGACCTAAATTATATATACTACATACTAAGTGTAGTAGTGAGACAATATGCAATAAATAGCAAGTCCAAAATATGATTAATAAAGAAAAACGCAAATTGAAAAACTGTTGGAAAGCACCAACTCATCGCCTATAAGCGACGACTTGTCACTTGTTTATAACAGAGTCTCAATTTGACGTCTCATCGCCTGCCCTCTGTCTCGTTTTTGTGATTTTGTTAGTTTATTTCGTTTGTATTGTTTGACTTCAATCATCACTAATAATTGGTAACCTACATTTAATGGTTAATTCTGATGGAACATATATTGTTTCATTGATAACCTTTGAATAAAACAAACACTTGTTTCATATGCTTGGTTTAGATGAAACAAACTTGTTTCATAAGTAGGCATTGGTAGACACTTTACTCTGTAAATAGAGGAAGTGTGCAAAGGGCATTCCACTTAATTCTTAGCTAGAGACAAATTTCTGAATTCTCATAAAAAGTTTATCTTGTTATTGTTTCGTCTTTACATGAGATTATCTATAGAGGAGTAATAAACTTTCAATACAATCAAAGTTCTTAATCCACTTACAATATTTTGTCTTACTCTTGTAATATCTTTTGTGTTAGGATATTGTTGTATATGTTGTATCTCATTGTGAATTTTATTATCATCCCAAGCACCCTTGTGGGAGAAATATCACAAAAGAAAAGTATACTCACACCTCCTATAAATATCAGGTTTCCAAGTGACTTGAATTCGTTATCGCAAACTTATATTCGTGGTATTCTTTTGGTGATTAGAAGAGTTCCATAGCCAACTTCAAGGATATTACAAATAGTGTAGTATTTGTACTTGTAATATATTTGTAATAATATTATTTTGTAACACAATATAATTGCAACATTTGCTTTTTCACGTAATCCAATGCACTAATTTAATCATTAATATCTCTAATTATACATGATAAACAATTCGTGGCATTCTTTTGGTGATTAGAAGAGTTCCGTAGCCAACTTCAAGGATATTACAAATAGTGTAGTATTTGTACTTGTAATATATTTGTAATAATATTATTTTGCAACACAATATAATTGCAACATTTGCTTTTTCACGTAATTCAATGCACTAATTTAATCATTAATATATCTAATTATACATGATAAAAAATCATAAAATGTATTAGATTTCGAACAATGTGTTTCAAACTCCAATATTACCAAGATCGAATGTATGAAGTTTAGTGACAAACAAATTACGCTATCAATGATATCGATGTTTGTAGGAGAAAGTAAAGCAATAAAACGACACAAAAATTTAACGAGGTTCACCCAACTTAGGCTACGTCCTCTGGTGTGTAGTATCTCTTATATTATCAAAAGGAGTTCAAACAACTCTCAAATATGGAGAATTACAATAGAGAAGAGATATATGCTAGTGTTTGGCTTGGGGTGTATTTTGTGGATGTTTACAATGTGAGTGAGAGCTCTCTATTTATAGGAGAGATCACACTAAGTAACATTAAGTATATTAAAGCTATGAATAAATGATAATGAAACATCCCCAAGAACTTGAAGAGTCAAAAACAGCATCCTAGGAGCATCAGAGACATCGCTCGACCAAAGCAGAGGCTCGCTCGGTCGAGCGGCCTGGTTGAGCGGGCTGCAGGAAGTTTCTTGTTACATTCTGTCTGCTTGCTCGACCCATTCTGAAGCTCGCTCGGTCGAGCGAGCTGGTCGAGCGGCACTTCAGAGAGCTTCTGACAGTATTGCTCGACTTGCATAGTAGAGCATCTTAAACCTTTGAACTTCTTCATTAGGTCCCATAACTCCCATGAATAACTCATACTTCATTACCTCATTAGTCCATACTTTAATCATCATCATAAACCACAATCATCAAGACTCATCTTAATACACCCATTCACGACATACTTATGGGATTCCATCCCAAGAGTCACCACATGAATGCACCTATCATATGTGCACTCAAGTCACACCATTCATAACAATCTCCACCTTGACTTGAGTTCACCCAAGTCAATGGAATTCTCTAATTCACTCCAACATAATATAACAACTTACACAACATCATACTCAAAACAAAAAAACAACACATGTGCATAAACATAGCACATGCACTAAAAATGCCCTCAAAGGGCTCATAAGAGTATGAAATTTAATTACCAATCAAGTCCATACATCCCGTGGACTCATTGGGATATGTTGGAATTATTTTAAAACTGTCATTAAAAGAAGTATCAATTAATGGATCCTTTCAAGAACATATTAGGACCCTTACCAACCTTCAAAACTCCACCTTCACCAATGCACTTAAAACCTTCTTTATCCAGAATACTAAGGGAAATTAAGTTTTTATTCATACCTGGAACATGAAGGACTCCGGTCAATGTTCTTACAACACCATCAAACATGACAATTTTAACATCTCCAATACCAACTATCGGACAACTAGCCTCATTGCCCATAGTGACTTTTCTTCCATCAACCTTTTGATAAGTTGAGAAGAAACTAGAGTTAAAAGTTATGTGTCTCGAACATCCCGAATTCAAAATCCAAGAATCACCACCCTTATATTCACTAGTAACAACAAGAACACCAACATCATATTCTTCACTTTCAACATAGCTAGCTTCGGCGGAGATAGCTTTTGTGGACTTGCTTTCATCGGATTGTTTGGCTTTTAATTTCCAACAATCTTTCTTGAAGTGGCCTTTCTTCTTACAAAAGTTGCAAGTCATGCTCCTTTTGTTCCTACTCGACTCTTTAACAATTAAAGCATCATTGGAAACTCTAGACTCCTTTTGAGCAAATTGAGAATCAATAAGGTCTTTTTGAGTCAAAGCCTTTCTAACATCCTCACTACTCAAAGTGTCTCTTCCATATAACAAGGTTTTCCTAAAATGCTTATATGAGTGTGGTAGTGAAACTAACAATAGAATAGCCAAATCCTCATCATCCACTTTTACATCAATATTTTGCAAATCCATAATTATTGAGTAAAATTCATCAAGGTGCGGTTTCATGGGCTTCTCTTCTTGCAATCTGAGATCATACAAACAACTCTTTAACAAAAGTCGATTGGTAACGCTCTTTTCCATATAGAGTGATTCCAATTTTTCCCAAATGCCTTTTGAAGTTTCCTCCTTTATAACTTCTCTCAAAACT
The DNA here is from genome assembly GCF_026212465.1 of Amaranthus tricolor. NCBI lineage: Eukaryota > Viridiplantae > Streptophyta > Magnoliopsida > Caryophyllales > Amaranthaceae > Amaranthus > Amaranthus tricolor. The sequence continues at coordinate 4,939,751 of NC_080052.1, read as the reverse complement.
TCATTAGAGAGACAAAGTTGTATGGCGGAAAGAGCCTTCGCATCCATTTCTTCCTACTTAGCCTCACTTATGCTTTCGGGTTTCTTCTCCACACCATCTAGTGCTTTATGCACTCCCTTTTGTATCAAAATTGCTTTCATTTTGACTTGCCATAAGCCAAAGTTCACACTCCTATCAAACTTCTCAATATCAAGTTTTATTGTAGCCATGTCGCACCAATATGGCCTCTAAAACACGATAACAACAACCTGGCTCTGATACCAATTGAGAACGGTGATGTATTAGAGTTCGAACAATGTGTTTCAAACTCCAATATTACCAAGATCGAATGTATGAAGTTTAGTGACAAACAAATTACGCTATTAATGATATTGATGTTTGTAGGAGAAAGTAAAGCAATAAAACGACACAAAAATTTGACGAGGTTCACCTAACTTAGGCTATGTCCTCCAGTGTGTAGTATCTCTTATATTATCAAAAGGAGTTCAAAGAACTCTCAAATATGGAGAATTACAATAAAGAAGAGATATAGGCTAGTGTTTGGCTTGGGGTGTATTTTGTGGATGTTTACAATGTGAGTGAGAGCTCTCTATTTATAGGAGAGATCACACTAAGTAACATTAAGTATATTAAAGCTATGAATAAATGATAATGAAACATCCCCAAGAACTTGAAGAGTCAAAAACAGCATCCTAGGAGCATCAGAGACATCGCTCGACCAAAGCAGAGGCTCGCTCGGTCGAGCGGCCTGGTCGAGCGGGCTATAGGAAGTTTCTGGTTACATTCTGTCTGCTTGCTCGACCCATTCTGAAGCTTGCTCGGTCGAGCGAGCTGGTCGAGCGGCACTTCAGAGAGCTTCTAACAGTATTGCTCGACTTGCATAGTAGAGCATCTTAAACCTTTGAACTTCTTCATTAGGTCCCTTAACTCCCATGAATAACTCATACTTCATTACCTCATTAATCCATACTTTAATCATCATCATAAACCACAATCATCAAGACTCATCTTAATACACCCATTCATGATATACTTATGGAATTCCATCCCAAGAGTCACCATATGAATGCATCCATCATATGTGCACTCAAGTCACACCATTCATAACATTTAAAACTTATAATTTTTACATTGAGACGAATCAAATAAGATCCCACTTGATACTATGTACTTTTAAATTAAAAATGAATTAAAATTAAAAATAATAAGTGAATAAAATAATAAATTTAATCTTTAAAGTAATTTAGAACGAAAATACAATTATTTGGAACTGAGAAAGTATATAAATTGAATGCAATTTATCTGGACAGTGGTCAGTGAGACAGTAAGCAGTGATACCACTTTCTGGCACTGTTCACGTTGAGCTCGAGTGATACGATTATTAAAGTAAGATGCCGAGCAAAATTCCTATTAAGTTGAACTTACACACGTCTTTTATTGTACTAAATTACTTTAGTATTATTAATAAGGAAAATTACATATAATAGGCTCAAAGCTAATCAAGTTCGTTTATTTATCCGATCTAATTTGATAAATTAAATACGATTTAAATTAGGGATAAAATATCTGACTCTAAATTCGATAATATTGTTCGAGTCCGATTAAGTGATGGATCGGAGTTGGACTTCATAAAATATCCGATAATCTAACCCGACTCCGACTAGGGATGGTCATGGGGCGGGTCTGGAGCGGGTCTGGCCAGACCCGGACCCTATTTTTTTTGGATCCAGACCCGGATCCGGACCCTAAGGGTCCAAAATTTTCAGACCCAGACCCGGACCCTACGGGTCTGACAGGGTCTAGGGTCCTTAATGGGTCCTTAATGGATCTTATACAAAGCCTCTTTGATTTGTCAAAATTGTTGGATTCATCTTGTATGCAGCTGTGGGGTGTATATTTTGTACAACAGTATGCTTTTGTTGGTTTTTATTTATAAAAATAGATAGAGTATATGTTACTGGAAATCTTGTGCAATGATGTATAGCCTTTATATTACCTTGGAAGTAAGACAGCACATCGTTGTGGGGAATCATGTTAAAGTATTAGTCCAGGATACCATACCAGATGTGACTCGAGTTTCACTGGTGAGATACTTCAGCTTCTTCCAGGCTTCCAGCCCTTTTTTTTGAATGTCGGTTACGTTGTAGTTTCAAATTTACATGTCTTATATGGCCATAGTTTTCATGTAAAAATTTTAGATATGATAATTCATTTTTGAATGTAGAATTTAAAAGATTGAGGAAGGAATAAGAAACTAGCAAGCTGAGAATTCGTTCACAGTGGCAGTCAAAATGAATATTGCACCATCCATTCATAATATCATAATTCAAAAATATAAAATTTAAAATTTAAGAGTTTAGGGTCCGGGTCCGGGTCTTCACCTTAGGACCCGGACCCAGACCCGTCAAAAAAATTTTGGATCCAGACCCGGACCCGGATCCGACGGGTCTCAAAAATTAAGACCCAGACCCTTATAAAAGGGGCGGGTCCGGGGAGGGTCCTACAGGGTCCTGGACCCATGACCATCCCTAACTCCGACTCTGACTATACTCCGACTTCGACTCGACCCGACATCCAACTTCGAATTCGAATTAAAGCCATTTTTGTAACAGGCTCAAATTTCTTAATCTTAATCTTCCGATTAATTATTCCAAAATTTCTTTTCGAATTCCTAATCCTTTGGTTATCTAATTCAAATCACCTTTAATTCCTAAACCTTATTCCGATTTTTGTAATTTCTTCCAAATATTAAACTTAAAAAAATATATATATATTCTTAAATTTCTTTATAAGCACTAAAATATTATTTTATTATTTTATACTACGAAAAGTAAAATTTTAATATTATATTTACGGTTTTATTAAAACGTTACGTTTCAATTTCGTTTCCTTAAACTAACTTTACTACTTATCATTTTAACTTTACAACTTTGATTTAATACCTAAATATTAACTATATTTTTCTTATTAACTTTAAGTATAGTTTTAACTAAAATTTTCTAAGTAAACTATCATATTTTCATAATCAAACCTTAATCATACTTTCCTATTAATCTAAAACATTTCACTAGCATAAACTAGAACAAAAATTTGATGAATCAAAATCCTTTCTACATCAATCCATAATGTTCATCACTTACACAAGCTATCACTATTTCCTTACACAAGTTAACCTTCTTCTACACTCCAAACTCTTACACATCCACTTACACACTCCAACTCTTACACATTCACTTACACACTCTAAATCACTTACACAAGTTAACCTTCTTTTTCATACAATCTTATGAACTAAAAAGTTGCCCAAAACTCATTATAAATACCCCTCCTTAGCCATAAGATCACTTGCACCCCCATCATCAAATCTTTCTACCATTCTTTCTTATATCTTCACTTCATTAACATCTTACTAACTTTATACCCTTTTTATTTGTTGAAGAATCAAATGAAGATGGAGCTTGATCTTATCACTTCTTAAGCCAATAATCATCAACTTTTAAAAAGTCAAGTATTATCTTTTGGAGCTTGGATATCATTTTCTTTTGGGTAATTGAAGATCTACTTCTTTGAAGCTTGGAACCTTGAAGACTTTCTCTTTTGGAGCTTATTTCCTTAAGTTCTTATTATCCTATTATTATTCTTTTACTTGGTTTAGCACCACCTTCGGAGGAAAATGGTACACATTTTCTTAACTCTCTCGTTATGTGATATTTATTTATGGTTACTCGATAATATAAAAGCATGATCAATATGATTTTATTTTAGTCATTTAAACTTTACATGGTAATATTAAAGTTATATCCAATTTAGTGATATTTTCGTCAAAACAATAATACTTTTGGGACACTCGAAAAAAAAGTCATATATATGGAAAATTTTGATTAATATGATAATATAGATATATATGAATTTTACTAGTTAAATAAACTTATGTGTTTAAAATGATTCCATATCATCTTGGTGTTTTGATAAATTTTTAATCGGTTTATTGGTAAAATAATCAAACAAATTTGTTAAAATGCTTAGCGTTGTTTTTCTCGAAAACTCATTTCATTTAGATTTTGGACCTTTAATAAGTTGTCGGATTATGTTTTTTTTTTTAGTTATGATAGATCCGTTTTACTATTTTACTGATTATTTGATAAAATACGTTATTAATATTACTCTTGACTGTTATGATTATTTATGACATAATATGACTTAGTTTAGCCTCAGGAATCTTAGTATAGCTACGAAAATTTGTTATTTAATTAATATTAATATATTAGATGCTAGTAATTTGTTTCTATTAAAAGGGTAGAATTGTCAAAATTTTTACTAGTGCAAGTTTGACTTATAAGAATGTAAACTATTTCGGTTTAGAGTCTTGTTTGATATTGCATGATATTGATTGTATGACTCTGATAGTAAGGTAACGTCGAACCACGGACCGGCATGTAAAATCCCGGCGTCCGTGTTAGCCGGCACGTAAAATGCGGTGTCAGACAGGGGGTCCGAGAAAAACCCATCCTGTGAAGTCTCGAGCATAACAGTATTGAGAGGAGTGACGACTCCCACCACAGTTAGGGTTTAGGACTACGGTCCTCACCTAACCAGACCCTTACATATATCAGTTGTCATTATTGTTGTGATCTTGTGATCTGCTATGATGGTAAAGCTATGAGACTTAATTGAACTTAATTAAATAAGCATTAAGGTTACCAAGTATTTAGTAGCAGTAATGAACTTCTGCAAGTATTGAGAATGTAACTTAATGGCTTAGTAAAGGTCAATAATGAGTAATAACCTTCTATATTGTGCTTGATGATTATTTTGTAAGCATGATTTAACTATCGCATCATAAGCTTGTTGAGAAAATTGTACTCGGCTTTATCGCTGACCGATTTAATCCGCTGTCATCCGTATTATGGATGACAGTATTTTGCAGGAAAAATTAGCTCAGGTTTCGATCCAGGCCGCAACTTTAATTATTCTATCGATGACTTAGCTTCAATGATTTTACTTGATGACTATATTGTACTTATGTTTTTTTTTTTTATCGTATTTAAGTCAACCTTATTTTATATTTTCTCAGTTGTAAGATATATTTTTTACTTATGTTTTGAACGATTTTTTTTATTTCAAATGGTTTTTAGCAGTTCGGCGTTTTACACTTCCGCATTATTTATCTTAAGTATGATTATTAATGCTAATTATGTATCGAGAGTGCCGCTCCTGCTACAATTTTTTATTCACGAAATTTGCGAATTTGACGTTTGAGTCATAGATTAAATGT